>NC_056726.1:1718157547-1718197547 GCF_019279795.1 Protopterus annectens
TAGACTGGACTGCTTTCCAGCTTACCCCTGTAGCTGCATCCCAGACAATGTGTGGGGTGTGGTGTTAGGTGGGTTTGGCAGTGTACATGGCATAGAGATTACATTCCCCCAGGATGGCCACATGCACAAAGCTGACATTAGTAAACATCAGTAGCTGATTAGTGGACATGCCTGTATGAGCATTCAGTACTACAGGTACCAAGTACTGTATTTAGTTTACTTATTGCTTATGAAGATGTTTTAGACAGTGATGCTCACAAGTAAATATTTGTGTTATGGACGTGGACAACACTGGCTATTACAGAAACATTGTAGCTACCTTTAGCAGCAATCCTCCTCTGAGGAGCACGTCACATCCTGATAGTTGATTACAGATGATGCAAGTGTCAACAGGTCTGTATCCTTTTCTGGGTATATACACACATATCCACCTGAACCATGAGCTCTGTTGGGCACAGACACCCATTCCCCAAAAAAAGTCAAGTATCAATAGACTCTGCTGCCACTATCAACATGATCAAGATATAATCAGATAGTGTAAGCCATCACCTATGAAGCAGCTATTACACATGGGCAGCAGTCTCCTACATCTTACACTCCTACTGCAGATGTTACACTGGAGTTAAAGATGATATGCAACCTGTTTCATTACCAGTACTGTGAACAACCTTACATACAGTATTTGCAAGCAGCTGTTATGTTGGCAATGAGAGGTTAGGCTACACAAACCTGAAAGTTCAACTAGTGTGTCTCTACTCTCAATATCCACTCTATGTAGGTGTGCACATAGCCATTTGGGGCAGCCCTGTAACAAGGGTCACTACACATTTGCATAACATGTACGCATGCACAGCTGTTATTGCTTGCAAACGATACTAGTGAGGTGGATATTACATGTATTATGTGCATGGATAGTTACCTAGCTCTTCCAATTTTCTTTGCTATCATGCTACTAAACTGTCAGATGAATACAAGTCATATGTATCCTGTTATTGAATATTGTAAGTGCCAATATATATAACTAATGTTTGCATAACATAACAGAAATGCTATGTAAAATGGAATACAGATCTGCCTAAAATACTGTACATTACACAGTTATTGGCACACTATCCCACAATGCAAATCATATTTGCATAGTAAGCCCACCTTTGACATGTTCATCTCACTAATACACCAATACATATGTCTACCGTCACAATATATCTACATATACTATCCCCTGTTATAGCACATACTTGTTGGACCAACCCTGACACTGACAATGGCTGGAAAAGAAATGATAAATTCCAAGGCCATATATATCATCCCTTGTAATGTATGAGGAGTTTGTCTTGTGACCTACAGCAGTACACACATAGAATACTACAAGCATTACTACTGCTCAACAATACATCACTGCAAGATAGCTATTTCCACTATATGCACTGATTACACTGTAATTATTACAGAACAGGTACTACATACACAGACATACTAAATGTTATACATACCTTCTTAGTAATTGGAGGTGTTATTGACTGGTATATTAATCGTTTTCAGGTTTGTGTTTCAATCTTCTGTTGGGTATTTTGTAATGTTCTGCAGATAGATACAGATGGTTTGAATGTGTGACAAGGCATCCTTTTATAGTTAGAGATCAGTAACATGTGCTATCCTGATTCAAAGTAGTTAATTGCATGCACATCAGCTGTGCAGCTACTCCCTTAGCCAATACCATGGCAACGGTGGAGTATAACTGATTACCCCACTTGGGCATTGTCCCTTTGCCTTACTTGTGAGGAAGACAGCCTGGAAGTGTTGTTCAAAATCTATTGCAACAGCTGTATGGAGAAAAACACAAATATATTGTGTTTAATGCCTAGAAGATTTGGTCTAAATGTGAGTACTGCTGTTATATTTCTGAACATTGCTACTTGTGCAGGGTTTGTTTGTACCTAATGCTTCTGCATATGTTTCAGTCTGGCCAGGATGTTTGACCAGCTCAAGGCTGTATGGCTATGCATATAATGTTAGGGGGTTTACAGTGTGCTCACCAGACATCTTTAGTTTAGTGTAAATGTGTATCATATTGTGCTGATAATCAGTAATTGGTAACACTTCCTGGTGTAATTACTTTTCAACCCTCTGAAACAGGATTAGTTCAAACAAACCCTGTAACATCAGCAGCTGTTCCATTGTATAACAGTAACTATTTCACATAGGGCCATGTTAGTGTGTCTCTGTCCAGGTATGTTAAGGTTTCAGCAGATGTCGTAATAATTGAATTGAATAATTGGTTATGGTATGACAGTATGTATTGCTGTAATTAGTTTGGGTATGGGGAAGATGTTGGTGGGTGTACATAGCAGATGCAGGTGTGTAGGAACTGTTTTTATACATATTCTATATGTGTGTGGGGGTTCTTTCCCTGTGTGAACACCTATCCTTTAGTGGACTAATACTATGGTAATTGCAGGCTGATTCATTAAAGCACTGTTAAATGCTTCCTGTATAGCATGCAGGTATTGTTAGTCCATGAATCCTTTTGGCAATACATTGGAATGTAATAAAGTTTTGCTAAATGAAAGATGTCTGTGTATTTCCATCATGGATATTTGCACTCATTGTAGTTGTGTTGGTGACTAACCCTATTTGGCTCATGTCCATAGAACATATTTGTAATAGTGTATTGGCATATACTCTTCATATGTTATGTTCATATTGTTTGGGGGTGGCAGAATGTGTGATTGCTATGGTCCATGTTATACTCAGATCTGAACACTTCAGATGCTGTATACACATGTATGTATGTATATATGTATGTGGTTCCACTTGAAACCATTGAATGTTCAGAACATCGAAGTTCTAATCATCGAGACCAGAACATCGATGTTCAGAACATCGAATGTTCAAAGTGGAAGTGCCAGGTAAGTAAAAATGGTAATTTTTGGGTGTATATGCAGGGCAGCAAGGTGCGCTGCATGTTGTGTGTGTGTGTGTGCCATCTGAGTGTTGGCATTGCAGGTAGGATACAGGAAATCTCCCGTTTAGCACTACCGCATATAGCGGTAAACGGGAGATTTCTCTTACCCCACTGTAGTGTGATCTTGGAGTTGGAATATTAAAGTAGGGGGGTGTAGGGGGCACAGCCCCCCACATGGGGTATGCAGGGGGCAAAGCCCCCCTGCATAAAATAGTTTTTGAATGTTTATTTCTTTTTCTGTGGTTCACTTTGAACCTTCGATGTTCTGAACATCGATGTTCTGGTCTCGATGATTAGAACTTCGATGTTCTGAACATTCGATGGTTTCAAGTGGAACCATGTATGTATATATATATATATATATATATATATATATATATATATATATATATATATAGATATATAATATATTTTATTGCATTCGTTTATATGTATCTCCATAGATGTGTACATGTTTTTAACCTATCTATATATCTACATATATATGTATATCTCTATATATCAACATGCATCTATGTATTTCTCTCTCTCTCTCTAAATATATATATATATATATATATATATGTATATATATATATATATATATATATATATATATATATATATATATCTATATATATATACATATATATATATACATATATAACATGCACCTATCATTGGGTACATGGCAGTTTTTCCAATTTCCACACAATCCTCCCTTTTGTGCTTTAACCTGTCTGAATACACAGATGCCAGAAGTACATCTCAAGTAGCTCAGTGGTAGGTTACTCAGAGGATGGTGTACATGGTTGTGGGTTCTAATCCTGGAAGTAGTTATGATTTTACCTCTCAGAACAGGCACTGGTAGGGAAAGTGTGATTAACGCACATTTAAGTGGTTGTAAGCAGGTTTGCCCGTGGTCTGCGCAACGTTAAACAAAGGTTAAACCTGTGAAGCACTTATCCATTTAACCGTGTTTAAGTGCCACTTAGCATCTTGCAAACCCATGCAAAACCGCTTACAACTGCTTAAAAGTGCTTTAATCAACCTGCATCCGACAGCCCTTATTCTGGCCCTCAAAATAAATTAACAGCCCTTGAACCCAGGACCATGAACACCACAGTCACTGACTTTACCACTAAAGCATCTGAGATATGTACAAATGTTATGGTGTTTAGAATATACATTTTATTACTGGCATTCCTCACTATTGAAAGAAATGTGACAGTCAGTTGGTGTACATATGTATGAGACATGTTAATGTTCATATGTTTGTGGAATTAAGTGTTGCAATGTGACCTGACAGGGTGTATTATGGATGAGAATCGTTCTTGTTTCTTTTTTATATTGTCCCCATACTCCATGTATACCCCTCCAGTTCACTTATTGAAAATCCAAACCAGGCTCTCCTTGATGCATAATTTTATTACCCATCATTCCTCCCCCCACCCCAATCTCCACATACACAACAACCATCCCTTCTATGGTGAATTAAGTTAATATTAATAGTTATAATAGCAGAGCTGCATGTGTTTTGTGTACACTTCAATTCCTTTGGATTGCTTCTGTGTCACAAAGTGTGTTCATAGATGTTTATATATAAATGGCTATAGATGTAACTGTATATATATATATATATATATATATATATATATATATATATATATATATATATATATATATATTTCTATCTATGTGTATATATCACTGACGTGTGTGTGTATATATATATATATATATATATATATATATATATATATATACACACATTTAATATTAATTTGTAACAGTTATACATATGTAGACTTGTATATGTTGATTCACAAACTACGGTACATTACAATGTACTGTACATATGTACACAAAGTGACTGTCCTATTTGTGGTCAGTACTGTGGAATACCTATAGTATAAGGTGTAGTCTAAAGACCATGAAACATGTATACAGCTCAGATGGCTTAGGGGTAAGTCCCATGACACCTGCGATGATTTAAAAATGTGTTTACTCCAGAATAAGGCTCATTTAAGCAGTTGTAAGCATGTTTAAAAGTGTTTGTGTGACATTAAAGCAGCAGTTAAACACAGTTAAACAAACTTTAAAACATATAACCTGTGTGCGCAAACATGGCCACATCTCCTAACTACTCAGGATGTATACAGTTCAGTGAAGTAACATCTCACTATGTCTTACATAACATTACATTCTCTGCTGACTTTACTCTCCAGCACACATGGGTTTATATGGGTGTTTCAAATGTTTATTATACTGAAGAATACCACCTAAATATGCAAGCTGTGGTTAAGGTATACTTATTAACATGAAAAACATCTCTGACTTTATTGGGCTTTGAACCAGGAATGCACAGATACTATGCAAATGCTGTAATCATTACACTATTGACATTAACATTGCATCTGCCTATTTCCTATTTAGATGATTTCTATGTGTAAGCTAGGCTAAGCAAAGGGTGGAGGCACCCAAACCCACTGAGCTTCACTTACTTTTGAAATAAAAACAGAACAAATGAAATGAGACTATAATTAAATTCCTAAGTACATTAGGCATAGCCTCCCACTGAGACACTTCATGAGAAACCTTGATGTGTGAATGGGTAACAGAATATACACCCCTAGGATCATGTGTCCCAGAACCATACAGCCAGGGGTTGGGGGAGCCCCTCCAGTTTTATAGCTGCAAGACCTGTTGGGGAAATTGAATGGTGTTGCTTTTCACGTTAACATGCCCTCTTTAGATCACTAAGTGCCCCATCACCCTCCGCCACCCCAGTCTTCAACAGCTTCCAGCAACTCTGCCTGGAATCACTTCATTGGCTATGCTTGACAGAGGCTCAGTTACTTCATCAATGGAGCGGAGAAAGCCAACACACTGTAGCTATGCTTCTAAATGCCCTTAGACAGATAGCCTACTACCTATCTGTGAACCTCTAAAGTGCAGGCCATCACAGACATAATATGTGAATAAACAGAGCTTTCAAATCACAATATACAGTGAAAAATCACCATGTAGTCAGAAAACAGTTAAGTAGAGCAAGAACATACAGAACACTGATACTTAATCACCCCAAAAGCCTATCTTGGAAGCTGGAAGACTTGTATAAGTTTAAGGCTTTCTATTGCTTACCAGTAGGTTACCTACAGGAAAGATGAGAAACAAGCACAGATGGGAAACATGCATGCAACAATACCATACTGGCTTGCATGTGTCAGCCTTAGGCTTTGGAATACTGGCCAAGGCTATTGGCGCCCCCATGGTGCCTTTTTTAGACAAGTCTCAAAGGTGAATCCCACCTCTGTAAACAGCACAATAGCGAAATCAAAGAGGGTTATGCTACTCAACGTCAGGGGTTGTAATCACAACATGAACGCACTCACAGCACTCCTTCGTATGGACAACGTCAACCTCTGTGCAGTAACTGAGACCTATTTTAAGGCTCCTGAGAGCACACCAGCACTAACAGACTACAACCCATGCCACACATTTTGGCCACAGAACATGGACTGACACAGACATGGAGGGGGTGTATCCATATTCATCAGGGATACCTACACCTCCAGGTTAGTGGGGCAGCATGATACCTCTGAGATCATCCATGTGCAGCTAACATCAGCCACAACTGCAATGCAAACTGTGGCCTGCTACAGATCACCCTCCATGACTCAGGACCACCACTCCTCCTACTTGGAGACAGTGGAAAACATGACAGTCCTACCGAACACCCTGGTATTGGTCGATGTCAACTACCATACCATTAACTGGGAAACTTACTCAAGTACTCACTTCCAGGCCCAGCGCTTCCTGGAATTTATCACCTCATATGCCCTGTGTCAGACGGTAAACTCCCTAATGAGAGGTGGAAACATACTAGAAGTGGTAATCACCAACATGGGCGACAGGTGCACCACAGCAGAGGTAAACCGGTCACTGGTTAGATCTGACCATGGACTATTCACTGATGATTTCCACACCCAACCATCTCCCCCACCCAAGGAAACCACAGTGAATACCTTTCCTACAGCTAAATTCACACTACTAAAGACAGAGGTGGGAGGTTTCAGAGCCCCCACACTAAGGAAAACACTGCTAAAGATACAGAAAGATTTACAAATGCACTCTATAAGCACCTACGATGTATGGATCGTGCCATCACTGGTAAACCAAGACTCGCTCCTCCTAAACAAGGACACCAGTCTGGTGGACCCCTGCAATATACAGGCTATACAACAGAAGTAGGACAGTAGTCCAGAAAAACAGCAAAACCCAAGAAGGGCAGACATCCGTGACCAGTATTAGTAAGAAACATAGGTCCCTCATGAAATCATCCAAGGCTAACATCAACAGGAAAATAAGGCAGGGATTCGGAAGATAACCACAAAATCTTCTTTGGCTATGTCAAGGATCTAAGTGGAAACACACAGATTTGCACTGTGCCGGTGCAATATAACACAAAATATACTGACCCTACTGATATCGCCATCCTTGCAGATACATTCAGTGCAAATTTCACCCCCTTAAGAGCCCACAACAATACCCGGAAAGTACAGTATCCCAGACATCAGAGACACACAGGTGGAAATGGCCCTCTCAGATGGCAAAACACAGCATCAATGGAGGCACATGGTGTCCCAGACTACATATTGCAAACACTACAAGACAAACTAACCCCCCCACCTAATTAAGCTTTTCAACCTTAGCCTCTACTCAGGCTACATGCCCATATAATGGTGCATAGCAACGATTATTCCACTCCACCAAGGTGGAAACACAACTGACCATGGTAACTACCACCCTATAAGCCTGACTAGCCTGGTCTGCAAAGCTATGGAGCACATCCTCATGGCACTCATTGACAAAGACATTGGTAACCTCCAAACACTTGACCCAACCCAGGACGGCTTGGTTGAGTGCAGATCATGCCTACTGAACCTGTTTGACATCTTACAGACAGTCACCAAGACATTAGATGAGGGGAGAGGTGGTTCACATATACTACCTGGACCTCGCCAAGCCTTTTGACACCATTCCCCACTCAGATATTATTGATAACCTAACCAGCCTGTACATAAACCCATACATCACAGGATGGGTTGCCAACAGGCTTACACACAGAACCCACACGGTAAGACTAGCAGCCTCCAGGTCCAACTCTTAACCAGTCACAACTGGTGTCCCACAGGACTCAGTTCTGGGACCCCTACTGTTTGGCATATACTTCTCAGAGGTACAGGCAAACACAAGTGGACTACGGCAGACCATGTTTGGCAATGACTGCAAACTGGGAGCCATAATTGGCAGTCCAGCTGACACAGACATCCTTCAAGGGGCCTCACAGAGACTGACATAGGGTGTCAAGGTCATGAACTCCAGCTAAGTGCCACAAACTGTATGGTCATTCCATTTTGGAAAAACTAAACACCCACATATTAACACATAAGTGGCAGCCACTTTAATACAGACAAGATAATAGGGTATCTGGGGACTAAGGTAGATAGTGATCTCTCCTTTGACAATCATATCTCCAAAGTAGTTAGGACATCTTTCTATCTAGGCCATCTGATTACTAAAAGGTTCGCATCTAGACATACTGAGGTTATAGTGCGCCTTTATTCATCACTCATCAGTCCCATCATAGAGTATAATAACCCATTTGGGATGTACCTCAGAAGACACTTCCAACAGCTGGAAGGTCCACAAACATAACTTGCCAAGAGGATTACTGGCCTCAAACATATGTCCTATGCAGCCAGACTGAATAAACTCCTGATTTACTTAGTGGCATCTCGTTTACTCAGAGATGATCTCTGCTGACCAACAAAGCCATGTCCAACTCAAGCTTAATGGATGTGCCCCACCTATGGGAACCCATGTCAGAGTGAGCCACATGCTGCAGTGAGATAAACATTGCCACAGCAATAACTAGAAGATGCTGGAGGGACAGATTCCTGCCACAGAAACTCCCCATGCTTTGGAACTACATCTTTAAATACATTATACAGAGCCCCTCACTAACACTCTTCAAGAGAAACCTTAAAGAGCGGATGGGGAACAGTAGATACACCCCAGGGATCTAGCCATTGGCTTTGCTCCACAGAGGGACAGTTAATTAATTAATGGGGTGGCAAAAGCTGACACATTTTGGCTAGGCTTATGAATGCCCTCAGGCAGTTAGTCAAGTACCTACCTATGAACCTATGAACCTATACATACAGTATCAGCACATGCTGATAGCTTAATTTACTGTTCAGGTGTTGACTTACCTTGTACCAATAGCAATTGTGTGTGCAATTGTTCAGGGCTGCCTATGTTGGATGCACACAGTAAACTGACTATACATGGCAATTTACAGGTAGTCTTGTGCGTGTGCCATCCATTTTTACTGTGTGTGCAGGTGGAGAAAGGTGTCAGTCCCTAGGTGCCTACACAGTCAGTGTGTGCGCTATATGTTCCCTCCTTGCCAAGGCATGGGCATACTGGGCACACCTCCGTCTGCCTACTGGGGCTGGCTCAGTGTGTTCATGGTCTGAGTACCTCTGTGCCTGTGGGGCCCTTGGCAATGGTGGTGGGCTGTGAGGGCCTTCATCATTCTGTCCCTGCTGCAGCTGTTTCTGCAGGATCATATTGTGTAGCATGGCACATGTTATGAAGATGTGGGCACACGTGCCTGGAGAGTACTGCAAGGCTCCACCATATATGTCCAAGCAATGGAACTGTGATTTAAGCATCCCAAACACACGCTATATGATGATTCTGGTTTGTGTGTGTGCCTCATTATGGCATTCTTGCATGGGTGTGTGCATTTCTGATGGGAGTCATCATCCACGGTTCCAGTGCATAGCCAACATCCCCACCAGGTGGCCATATGGGATGTCCCCCCTGGCAAATACTTGATACAGCTGTGAGACATGCCAGATGTGGGAGTCATGATAGCTTCCAGGGCTGCAAGCACATACATCTATGATAATGCCCTGGGCATTGCACACGACCTGGCAGTTGATGGAGGGGTATCCCTTGAGGTTTATGTTGCGCCTACCCTGCTCACCGGGTGGTGACTTGATGTGGATGTGCGTGCAGTCTATTGCACCCAGTACCTCCGGGTATTCTGCCACACGGTGGAAGAGATGCATATTGCTGGCCAACTCCTCCTGCATTCGGGGGAAGTATATGTGCTCATTGGCATGTGGTAACATGGAATCCAGGAACTGGTGAAGTACCCTTGATGCTGATGCGTTGAGATCCCCATGATATCCCCAGTTGGCCTTTGAAAGGTATTTGTAGCTAGTATTCTCAGGCTTACACATACCTTCGTATCCACTGGGATGGGTTCCCCTCTGTTTGTTCTGGCTCTGAGGCGTGGCTGGCACAGCTCCACAAGTTGCTGTAGGGTGTCCCTGTCCACCCTGTAACACTCTACTATCTCCAGATCATGTAGCCCCTGGTAGGTTACCCTGGGTCTGAACACTCTTCTCCTCCTCTGGTGCCTGGAGTGGTTGTGAGCATCATCCTCCACACCACCTTCAGTCTCCAACACATGCTGGTGGATCAAAGCTATGGCAGCCCCTAACATGTACATATTAAAAGTTCCCCGTCTGTATACACCAATGGTGCAGAGTGTATGGGAATACACAAATGTGTGTGAGGTGCTTTCACACTTTATACTATTGTGCTATGGATGCTGCTGGTGTCATTGGGTTTGCATGAGCAATTCCAGCTGCAGGGTATCTTAATTATGGGTTTTACAGTGACTACTCCAAGTGTGGGGCCTTTAGTGTGAAGTTATGCTTGTCTGCCTTGATTAATCTGTTGCCCTTTAGTTCACTTTTATACCAGGATCCCCTCCCATTATCAGGCATGCCTCCACCTGCCGTCTTTCTTGTTTTGTACTTTCCCTACCCAGTCATGTGTTGCAAAATGTGTCTTGTAGCTGATATAATGCAAATCTGCTTTGTTCTGCTGTGACACTTTACTGTTTTCTTTGCAGTACATCCCCTCCCCTTTCCTGTTCTGCAGATAGCTGCTTGCAGCCTTGTTAGCTGTTGTCAATGGCCCACTGTAGGTTCTTAGGTGTTAATAAGTCATTTGTACTCCAATTTCCCTGCTGCAGCATTTCCTTATTTTCTTCCTATATCCTTCCTGTTTCAGCTCTGGTGCGCACCGCGCAAACCCATTTACCGAGTTTAAGTGCGTTTTAGTCTCCGTTCACATGCATACTTGGTTACCTTGTGTGCTTTCAGCTAAGCAAAGCTACAGCCAGTTCAACACACCCCTTTCCTGCAGCTTTGCTTAGCTATGGGAAAACCGGATTAGCAATGCTCCAATCTGCTTACAGCAAAGGTGACACACCCCTCTCTTGATGTCATTTTTATCTCAAGGGAACACCTCGGTGTTATAACGCTACGCTGTGAGGTGCATCCTTACACCAGCGGGGAATCTGTGATTCACTATTACTCCTCTCATTTGCATGGCACTGCCTGCTAATTCCTAGCTACCGCACAAAACACTGTCACAGCCCCTTAGCAACCCTTGCACCATGGTGTGGTGTAACATGCCTGCCATTGACTATTATGGGGAAATCATGATATGTGTTACATTGCAGTTTTATTTTATATTTTTCTATTTTCCTTGCGATCCGGTTTGCACGTTGCTGCCCTGCGCTTAAACTTTGCGATAGTGCAAAAATAAATTTAAATGTTCTTTTTATATTTTGTACATGTTTTTTATGCCAATGGCTGTATATTTAGCTTTGGCATATATTAACAATATAATACATGTGTTTGGCTGGCTATCATGGCTCCGATTTTATGTTTGCAAAAATGTAAACCATTTTTTTACGGTTTACATTTCTGCATGATTACACTATGCCTGCGCAACTTCCTGGATTGCTAAATGCCTTCATTTGCATGCTACACTGCTGCAAATGGGGTAATTAGCATACAGGGGCCGGGAGCTGTGCGGGTGTAGCGTACACAGGTAGTGCACATGGAAACAGCTCGTACCCGGATCGTTCGCCTGCCATATTTGTTGTTGGAATGCCAACGCTACACCTGCACCTGGTGCAAGCTTCATGAATCCTGGGGTATGCCTGTATTAAACAACTATTTCCTAAGTTATTGGCTGGGTGAATGGATTATGCGGGACTTGTAGACTGCTTGAGAAAGACGGTGACTAAATCTGCAAGGCAAGGGGTAGAATGTAGCAAGTTTAGTTAAGACCACAGAAATATAAGTAGGGGACATTTACAGACTGGTAAGTAAATCCTGTGGAGTTGCAGATACAAAGTAATTGGTAGATGGAGTAAGAAAACCACACGTGGCATGACAAAGAATCAGTAGAAAGGAACTTATGATCCAGTGGAGCTAATTAATGGCAGGGGCTCTATGAAATGTATTTTATTTTATTTTGTTAACTTGGTAAGTGAACTAGTCCAGGGACCCTTTCTAGGCATGATACAATGAATAAAACAGACATCAGAGTATAAGCATTTTTACAAGTAATACAACTAACAGAATGCAAACATCAGTAGCAGATATCAGAATGTGAACATGGTTATGAATATAAAGAAGGCAAAAGGAGTAGAATATAAGCATCACTTATGCATAGTAACAATGTAACTTTGCACAGAATGTGTGTTCATAGGTTCATAGATTAGTACTAGGCTAACTGCCCTTGTGAGCCATTTTAAGCCTAGCAAATTATCCCTTGTGAGACTCAAACCCTACCTTGTGTTTGTAAGGCAAACACCTTAACCATTAGGCCACTCTCCCAACCCAATGTTCTAACATTAGCAGTAAGGGAGTGACCTAGTGAGAATTCCAGTGCTTGCAGTAATGTGAACTGGTTTTTATATATATATATATATATATATATATATATATATATATATATATATATATATATATTCATGTAGTTTGTGATATTTTATTTAGATGTTGACATTTTTTCAATATATTTAGGCATGAGCTTGACAAACTACACCAGCTTTGCGCCTTCCAATTACAAACAATTATATAGACATATATAAGCAAATTTTGAAGATGAACAGATGCTAAAGTCTAATATTGTGCAAGACTTAAACACAGAAAATAATATATTTTGAAATTTAGATTAAATTATAGTAAGGTATATAAAGTAGGTTAAGCAAACTATGCACATTATATATACATGCACACACATATATGTATATATATATATATATATATATATATATATATATATATATATATATATATATATATATATATATATATATATATATATATATATACACACACACACACACACATATATACGCACACATGCACACATAACAGTACATTTGTAGTGTCTATGCTGACACCTGTAGTAAGAGTAATGTAGTTATATCCTTTATACATGTATGTCTGACTATCTGACATCAAAATTCACTTATAAATACATTCTCCACAGGTGGTGTTTTACTCTACATGGCTAATGAAATGTATGTTACCATGTCATTGCTGTCTGTGTGGGTAATTAGGGGCTATGTATTATGAAATGTATTGGAACTGTGCCTTAGCTCAAATATTGGCTAATACTAGCTAAACTGGTCTTAGAATAGACCGAAAGTGCTATCCTGCTCTCCTAACATTTTTATATTTAGGACAGCCTCCATGACCTTTACACTAACCACAATATTTAACAGTTTACCTTCTTCATAGCCCATGTTCTTGAAACTGTTTCTGAAAAAACTGAAAGTAGCTGCCATCCCGGCAAAATTAAATTTAGTCCTAACAAAAGTATCAGATAAGCATCTAAGTTGTAGTATAAAACTCTTTTATGTGACATATAATTCAGTGAACTTGAAGCCTACTTCATAGAAAGTAGAGGGAGTATTTCAAGTCGTTTACAACTATTCTTATACGACATGGGATGTAAGTGACAAAAAATGTTTTGATGCCGTTCTTGTGATGTTGATTTGGCTCCATACTGACACTTTCATAGACGTTTTTGTTATGTTATCCTATTGTTACCAAGTTCAAGTTTGCTGCTTTGATGGCTTGGTTTAAATTACAGATTTTTTTGGCTTTCTGTAGTCTAGACTGGCTCTATGAAGAATTTTTTTGTAATTGTTAATTCTGGTTAATTATACTTCTTAACTCCACAGGTGAATTCCTGTTAGTATTTGTTACTTTTTGTATATTCCATTCAGTGGTTGTTTAAAGTGTAAAAACTGTGTGCCTTTAGTTGTGATGTTGTTACCAAAGATGACAGCAAAGAGATAGCTGCTGAAAAACTCATGAAATTCTGACAGTCAGAAATAGTTTTACCTTTCTTTTTGCTTTCATTAATAGGTTCATAGGTTCATAGGTTCATACTAGGCTATCTGCCCTGGGGCATTTATAAGCCTAGCCCGATTGTGTTTGGCTTACGCCACCCCTTGATTTGAGTATACTGTGCCCTTTTTAAAGTTTAGTTTACTGTGCCTCTGTCTAATAGTGACACGGAAGTAATCCCCGGGACAAACCTACGATCCCCCATCTACTCATCAAGATTCTTCTTGAAGCGAGTCAGTGAGGTGCTCTGCCTAACATGAATTGGAATTCTATTCCAGAGCGAAGGGAGCCTCTGGGTTATGAATCTGTCCCTCCAGCATGTTCTATTTATTTCTGTGCTGAGGTTCAAGTCCTCGAGCGTGGCTCTAAGGGATTTAGATTTACTGAGGTGGAGCATGTCCATTAATTCTGGGTTGGACATAGCTTTATATGTCAGGCATAGATCACTCAAGTAGGCGGTATGCAACTGAGTAGAGCTGGAGTTTTTTTAACCGAGCAGCATATGGCATCTGTTTGAGTCCCTTGATCCTCCTGGTGAGGTACTTTGGGGTCTTTCTAATTGCTGCAGGTGTCGGGTAAGGTACATCCCAAAGGGGGCATTGTATTCTATGATGGGCCTGATGAGGGATGAATAAAGGGGCACGATTACCTCTCTTGATCTAGATGTGAATCCTTTCATGATGAGGTGGGTTATGTAGAAGGTCTTTCTAACCACTTCGGCAATGTGGTTGTCAAAGGAGAGATTGCTATCAACTTGGGTCCCCAGATCCCTAATTACTTTCTCTGTACTTAATGGGTTACCACCTATGTGGTAATTTGTGGGCACATTGTTTTTGCCAAAGGGTATGACTATACACTTTTTGGCATTTAGCTTTAAACCATGGGTCTGGCACCAGTTATCCGTCTCTGCGAGACCTTTTTGAAGGATGTTTGTGTCAGCTGTAGAGTCGATTATGGTGCCCAGTTTGCAGTCATCTGCGAACTTGGTGATTGGTATTTATTTATTTATTTACTATTTATTGGTAATAGTTTTAAAAGGCTCACATTTAATTGATGGCTTTGATCTGAAGTGAATTTGTAAGGTATGCACAATGTCTTGAGAAGACTTATCATCTTCTGTCACCGTCATACTGCTCCACAAGGTGTATGACTTAGGATCCTATTGAATTAAATTAAGTCAGCACCTTCTCTGCATTCTCAGTACTTTTTTTTGTTCACACATTAAGATTGTTGTCTCCATATTTTTAGACCCTGTTCACACTTTCACTGAAGGCACCCACATAGCCATCACAATCCACCATTTTGTGACTCATTAAGATTCCAGATTCCAGGTCTGTTAACATCCTTTTCTGGAAATGCACAAGTTTTATTTTGCACAAAACAGCCTTATTTACATTCATAAACCACAGGCACATGTTGTAAATGCATAACTTGTTAATATAGTATTACAAATTAATTTAATAACATTACTTACAAAGCATGTGCATATTTTTATTGCTTATGTAATAACATCTTGATAAATACAAATTCTGAGATTGCCCAGCAGTGCAAGTAATATGGAAGGTGTGGCATAAATTAGTGCAGAAAGTAATAAGGCTAAACCTGCAGTTTATGCCAGCAGTATGGATCATAGTTCCAGGAAGGGCAGATCCTAGTGCTTCCAGTTGCCATACAGATAGGTCTCCTGCTGGTGTCATCCTTCGTATGTTTATAGGTTCATAGGTTGGTATTAGGCTATTGGCCCTAGGTCCTATACAAGCCTAGCCATAACAACTCCCTGGCTATTTCTTCCCACAGTATTTACTTTCCTGCACCCCTGTCTAGCAGGGTAACTGACATGATCCCCGGGGTGAAGTTCCTATCTCCCATCTAATCATCAAGGTTCCTTTTGAAGAGGACCAAAGAGGCGCTCTGCTTGACATGTATGGGCAGTCTATTCCAGAGTATGGGGAGTCTCTGGGTCAGGAACCTATCCCTCCAGCATGTTTTGTTCATTGTGATGACAAGGTTTAGATTCCTGGAGCGTGTGTCTCTGAGGGATTGGCATTTCTTTAAGTGCAGCATGTCCAACAGCTCTGGGTTTGACATGGCCTTGTATGTTAAGCAGAGATCGCCTCTGAATAGATGATATGCAACCGAGTATAGGTGGAGTTTTTTTAGACGGTCAGCATAGGGCATCTGCTTTAGGCCTGTCATCACATAACTGTACGTTACTTCTCATTGGAAAACACCTGATGAGATAAGTATTTCCGTCACATATGAACAGGTACTGCAGACGGTTAAGCAGCAATAAAGATGAGTCTAGGTTTGATACACACCAGAGGGGTGCTGTTCAAAGTCAGTTGACAGCACCTTTCTATGAAGCAACTGATTGTTGTAAGGTTGCAACAAATGACAGGTGCAATAGTTAGCAATAGCATAGGTTAGCACCATGAATATTTTAAGTACATTAGGTAATTTGAAGACCATATCTTAGGTATAATTCTACTTATAATGAAAGATATGTTAGTTAGATATAGTAATTAATGGTTAAGAGAGTGTATACAGTCTAAACAGTTAATACTTGGCTGAAATTATGAAGAATGTTGTACATAGTTATACCTGAGTTTTAACAATGTTGACTGCCAAAGCTTATAATGCAAGAGTGTTTTTTTTCTCTTCTTTGCTTGCATGAAAATTTGCAATAAAATTATAGATTTTCTTGAAAACATTTACAAACTTTGAAAACTTTGCTCCAGCAATGTAAGGGTTAACACATATTATTGTTATATATATCCAGAGTTACTGTTATGAATAGGAATAGTTTCATATTTAATGTTGCTATACCCTTAACATATACTCCACTTAGTTGGAAAGTAAATATGCACCCTTTTTCGCAGTTCATTTACAAGCACATCTCAGATGTTGCTTTTTTAAATCAGCAATGACTGGGGCAAAAACTATACTAGAGAGGCTATGCTAGCAATTATCTTGGGATTAGTGCTTCTTTGTTACTCCTGGTGAGAGAAGGAGCACAGGGACATTATTCAGTATCCCTCATAGACACTACTGATCACTAGAAAACCTGATGTTTTCTTTGTAGCCAACTTGGGATTAGTACTACTCTTTTGGTCCTGGTGAGAGAAGGAGCAGAAGGTCATTGATTCCTGACCGTCTCTGAATGGGCAGTGTGTGTGTGTGTGTGTGTGTGTGTGTGTGTGTGTGTGTGTGTGTGTGTGTGTGTGTGTGTGTGTGTGTGTGTGCTTGTATGTGTGTTTTGGGACTTTTCTTGACTAGCCTGGTTCATAGTCCAGGGTTTCTATCAGGAGAAGGCTACAATAAGCTTACAAACCCTGCAACATCTGGAATGAGACTGCTGATTACAAAAGAGCCCATGGCCCACTTCCTATCTTGGGATTAGTGCTACTGTTTACTTCTGGTAAGAAAAGATTCCCAGCTGTGTGAAGCTGTGGTGAGACCAGCACTAGTAGGAGCCAGGTAGTAGCCAAAAGGCAAATCACCACTATTTTTCATTCTTGACTAACCTAATTCTGTCTTTCACTAAGTACTGTTAGACTAGCTAACCTAACTTCAGATTATCTTCTTAAATACTTCATCCATAAATCCTCAGGATCTACAACAGCAGTTTCCTTCCATCTATGAGGAATATGCAAGCCCAGTGCTCTATCATCTGGCAACATGGCTCAGCAGTCTGTTCTCCACTAATCTGTGGTCAGTCTGATTGGATTATGTGGTCTAAAACAATGTAGATGCTGTCTCATGCTTACTGACTGTTCACTACTTTTACCAGGTGATAGTACAACCTGTTAGACATGTAAATATTTAACAAGCATGGAGGCAATTCTCTCGCATCAGCCCTCTACCAGTAAGCATCATTATTTGGAAGCACCTGTACCTGAAAAGTCATGTTTAAAATGTCCAAACATCCATTTGCTATGTGCTTTGTCTGAAACTGATACTCTGGAAATTTATTACAATGTATGGCCTGCTTTTTGTAAAACCAGGTTAATGCACCAAGAGAAACCAGCACATTGTTAGCAACAAGTTAAAGATCTCCTGTGATCTTCTTTTAGTTGTGGGGGTTGTTTGATGAAAACCTTGCTTGAAATGTGAGGGGTATTTGTAAATGGATGTATTATCTATGCTGCTGATAGACGTCAGTACTTTAATTATTACCGAAATATATGTTGTCTTTCTCCTGAACTGACTAGCCAAAATTGGTGACCCACACTTAAAGACTTCAGTCTCCTATTGAAGATTTCTGGGTAGGTATGTTATATATAAGTAATACAGAAATACATATCAATCATTATAATGCTCATGTCACACCTACTGACATTCCTCTTTCTCAGAAACATACATGCTGAAAGTTCAAAAACTTACAACTGATTAACAACATGCATTTATTTTGTCACCTCTGACATCAAAGATTGAAAGTCCTAAAGAAAGCGGCTAACACCTTTTTAAATATGATGGTAGAAAACCTGTTAGCCTTATCAGTGTAAGTTAGATCATTTTCACACCACACTACTATGCATCTTTCTCAAAAGATGTCTGCAGTAGTGGGTAATATCAGACAAAGCTGCACTTATGCACTATAGCATAATGGAAGTTATGACACATAGTCTGCTAAAATTCTGTCCTGTGTTACATAAATATGTGCTTCTTAGCATATTTTATGACTGTTTTTGCAAAGGCGATTTAAGATTTGTTTTTTTGATATTTCTAAATATTTTATACTTTGGGGAACATGAACATATCTACTTGTGAAGTTAGATCTCTAGCTCAAAAAAGAAAAAATACATTTTAAACCATTTTACTGAGTGTATGGTTGGTTCTACTGAACATTTAAATAGATGCAGAGTTGCATTTGAAAGAGATTTTGATCCCTGTATATTAATTAATCAGTGGCATTTGGTAACACCTGGACTGCATCATCTGTCCATACTAGGTATGAAATTTTAACAGAAAAGAGAAACTCTTACTTAGCTACACGCTCTAGGGACCTAAACCTTGTCACCACAATAAACAGAACATGCAGGAGGGATAGATTCCTGTCCCAGAGACTTCCCATACTCTGGAATAAACTACCTATCTATATCAAACAAAGCTCCTCATTAGTACTCTTCAAGAAAAATCTTGATGATTCGATGGGAGATAGGAAATTCACCCCGGGGATCACGTCTGTGGCTCTGCTTGACAGTGGCACAGGAAAATAATTTTCTTGGGTGACAAAAGCCAGGGTACTTTTTTGGCTGGGCTTGTATAGGCCCTAGGGCCGATAGCCTAGTATCTACCTATGAACCTATTATAAAAAGAAAAATATGATGTATTTGTTAACAGACATGACCTAAAAGAGAAGTGCAAATCATTCAGTTACATAGCATACAGTGACGTAGACCAAATTCTCCAAGTTAACACCCGATCCTTAAACCAAAGTAAGGAAAATGAATAAAATAAGAGTGGATAGTAACACTGGAGAGATTTTAGCAAACCAAACTAACGGCATCAATATGTATCAGTCTACCAGAGAATAAATACCTTCTACGATTGTATTTTCTAGCGTTTATTTTTTAATGTACCAAATGTAAAACTATATAACAGGAATGAAAACAATATGGCAGTCTGTTCTGCGCATAATCATCATATCATCATATCCACTATCAGTATCCTGGTGTTAAGGTCCAAATTTATATATGTATGTGGGTGTGGGGGTGGGTGTGTGTGTGTGTGTGCGTGCATGTGTGTGTGTATACGTGTCTAGATGAGTGTCACCCTGGGATATGTCAAAATTGATGTTGTGCAAATAATTTTGTAAGCAGTATAATGTGATGTGTCAAAATTATGTCTTGTCAACAATTTAAACATTGCTGTACAAAAAATGTGTTGTTCTTTAAGAAAAGACAGGTATGTCTCTATATTAGGTAGAGATCTTCCTTTAAATGATGCTGTCAACAAGTAATGGCTCGGTTTGTTTATTATATAAAAATATGCGGCCCTAGAGATCCATAACTGGAACAGTGGTCCTTGGATGTATACTGTGGAAGAAAAGGGATAACCTGCAGGAACATGAAACAATATGAATGCATTGTGTTCTGCTGAAAAAATCAGTAATGTGAAAGTTGCCTGAATTTCATAGGTTCATAGGCAGGTACTAGGCAATCAGCCCAAGGGCCTAAGTAAGCCTAGCCAACAAGGTTCCCTGGCTTAAGCCACTTAAGAAAGTTATTTTCCTGTGCCCCTGTCAAGCAGAGCCACAGAAGTGATCCCCATGGTGTATTTCCTATTTCCCATCCTCTCATCAAGATTTTTCTTGAAGAGTGCTAATGAGGAACTTTGCTTGACATAGATGGGTAGCTTGTTCCAGAGTATGAGAAGTCTCTGGGACAGGAAACTATCTCTCCAGCATGTCCTGTTTATTGTGGTGACAAGGTTTAGGTCCCTAAAGCATGTAGCTCGGAGGGATTGAGATTTCTTTAGGTGTAGCATGTCCAATAGCTCTGGGTTTGACATAGCTTTATATGTTAGGCAGAGATCACCTCGGAGTAAGTGATATGCTACGGACTAAAGCTGGAGTTTTTTGAGATGGTCAGTGTAGGGCATCTGTTTGAGGCCAGTAATTCTCTTTGTGAGGTAAATCTGTGGTCTTTCCAGCTGCTGCAGATGTCTTGTGAGGTACATTCCAAAAGGGGCGTTGTACTCTATAATGGGTCTAATGAGTATCAAGTATAGGAGAACAATTACCTCTTTTTTCCTGGATGAGAACCCTTTTGTGATGAGGTGTGCCACATAGAAGGATTTCCTGACTACTGTGGTGATGTGGTAACAAAAAGGCACAGCATGACCATCCATGTAAAACAAGGTTTATTACTTCACAATCTCCAGTAGAGAACATAGCAGTGAAATTTTATTTGCTGTAAAAGTTCTGTGCTTAACTTGAAATTCTCTAACATATTCAATACCTATATTGTTAGGAATAACCGTAAATAAGGACTTAATGTCCATAGTTACAAACAACACATTTGTCATATTCATATCCAAAAACATTCTCAATGACTTTAAAAATTCACCAGTGTCCTTTATATAGGACGTACTGTGTTTCAATAGAGGTTTAAGTTGCTGGTCTAAATATTTTGAGATTGCTGTAGTAGCCCATTGTTTTCCTGAAACTATGGGTCTCATTGGGGGGGGGGGGTGAAGCAAGTTTTTATGGAACCTGGGCAACCCATATATAACCAGGCAGACAGAATGTTCTATGTAGAAATAATTATACTGTGCAGGAGTAATTGCTAACTGCATTAAATAGTCATACAATTCAGTTTTAATCCTATAAATCATTCAGTTCATTTCTATAAAATTTATAACCTTAAATGTTGCACTGTCATTTAAAAATTCATACATCAGTTCTTGCTATTGTTGTACGTTAAATATAACTGTTTTCCCACCTTTATCAGCTGGTTTCAGTATAATGTCAGTCCTTTTAACTAAGTCCATTAATACTTTTCTTTCATTAGCATTCAGGTTATAAAAACTAGATGATTTTGCATTAAAAAACAAATCATAAACATCATTCTCACATAACTGTAAAATTGCTATGACAGTCGCTGTGCTATTAGGTAAAAAGTGCTACTTCTTTTTAAGACATTTTCAATACTGGCATTATTATTTCCAAATAACTTTTTCAGATCTAAATTCCTAACAAACATTCTTAGCTCTGGAATGCAGTCATTCAGTACACCATTACCAGATGGAATAAAAGTTAATCCCTTGTCTAGTAAACTCAGTTCCAGTTCAGAAAATTCAAAGCTAGACAAGTTAACAACAGTATGTCCTAAGTCTTTCACTTCTTGTTACAGAGCCTGCCTTTGGTTTTGCCCTGGACTTTGTTTACTGTGGCAATGTGATTATCAAAGGAGAGACTACTGTCCATCTGGGTTCCAAGGTCTCTTGTCACACATTTGGCATTAAGTAGACTGCCATCTATGTGGTAGTTCATGGGTAGAGAGTTTTTACCAATGGGGATGGTAATATACTTTTTGGCATTGAGCTTGAGGCCATGGCTCTGACACCAGGCACCTGTCTCAGTGAGGCCCTTTTGTAGGATGTCCACATCATTTGGGAACTCAACTATGGCCCCTAGTTTGCAGTCATCTGCGAACTTCATTAGCCAAAGGCCTTCTGTGTTAGCCTGTACTTCAGAGAAGTAGATACCAAACAGGAGATGTCCCAGGACTGAACCCTGTGGTACTCCACTTGTCACTGATTTGAAGTCAGATTTGGAGTCTGCAACTTTTACAGTGTGGGTTGTGTCAGTGAGCCAGTTGGCAACCCATCTTGTGACGCAGGGATTTATACCTAGTTTAGTGAGTTTAGCTATAATTCCAGAATAGGGGATGGTGTGGAAAGCCTTGGTGAGGTCAAGATAGGCTGTGTTAACCACCTTACCTTACCCTCGTCTACGGCTTTGGTGAGTGCCTCAAAGAAGTCAATCAGGTTCAGGAGGCATGATCTGCCTTTCACAAACCTGAACTGGGTGGGGTCCAGAGTTTGGAGGTTACCAATGTCTTTGTTTATGAGTTCCATGATGATATGTTCCATGGCCTTGCAGACCAGGCGCATTAGGCTAATAGGGCGATAGTTCCCGGGATCAGTGGTGGCTCCCCCTTTGTGGAGTGGGATAACTGTTGCTGTGCGACATTCAGTGGGCACAAAGCCTGACGTGAGGCTATGACTGAACATGGTGCTTTGGTAGGGAGCGAGTTCGTTCTGAAGTTCGTGTAAAACGCAGCCTGGGATGTTGTCGGCCCCATGGATGCTGTGTTTTTGGCTTTAGAGAGCACAGCTTTTACCTACGTAGTTGTGATTACAGGGACACTGCATTCTTCCTGTATAGATATGGGCCCTTTAGGGGGTGAGAGGGGGGTAAAGTTAGCACTGAACCTATCTGCCAGGATGTTGGCAATATCAGTTGGTTCTGTAATTTTCGTGCCATTGTGCTGTAACTCAGAGCAGATCTGGGTGTTGCCATTGAGATTCTTGACATAGCTATAGAATTCTTTGTGGTTGTCCTTAGAATCAGTGGCAATTTTGTTTTCTTAGCTAGCTTTGGAGGATCTTATAAGGGATCTCAGCTTCTTACTGAGGCTGACCAGAGAGCTCCTCCACCCATAGGATTTTACTCTTTTGCAATAGTTTATCCCTTCTGTTGTAGAGTTTGTTTATGGCAGGGGGCCACCAGATTGGCTTCCTTTTTTTGGAGGATAGCATCTTGGTTCTGTTTGGGATAGCATGATCCATGCAGTTGTGTAAGTGCTTATAGAGTGCATTTGTGTAGGATTCAGCAGTTGTAACTGTATTGTCCATCTGCATGGGTGTCATGAAGTTCACCACTTTTGTCTTAAGAAGCATGAAGTTGGCTTTGGAGAAATTTTTTACTGTGGTTTCCTTAATGGGGGGGGGGGGAGCAGGATGTGGATATCTAGGGTGATTAGCTTATGGCTGGATCTGGCCAATGAGGAGTTGACTTCAGGTGTGGAACACTCATGTTGGTAATGACTAGGTCTAGGATATTGTTGCCCCTGGTGGGGGTGTGGATAAGTTGATCCAGGGCATTGGAATTTATGAATTCCAGAGCGTTGAGCAAAGGAGTTGGTACATGAGTCATTTTTCCCAGTTAATGGTGGGGTAGTTGAAATCGCCCATTATTAGGGTGTTTGGTTGAAACCTAATATTTTGAAATTAAACCTAAACTGGTGTGAAAGACTGGAGAGTTTGTGTGTTACTTTTGTTTCATATCCTGAAGATGAGTTTACACTACTGAAGTGTTATTTTACTTTCTGTTTTAATAAAAATAAAATAAAAACAAACATTATTTTGTGGACACAGCGCCTCTCCTGCCTTAGGATTGATATCCCCTCTGTCGCTGCCTCTCAGCTACCTATTGAAATGTCTGCACTGGAAATATCGAGTGCAGACAGATCGGAAAAAAGACTGAAAACAAAGGAAAAGAGCACATTTCAAAAATTGCTCTTCTCCTTAAAACTTCTTTTTGTAGGAGGGTGAGCTCTCCCTCCATCCCCTGAATATATATATATCAACTCCAAGATAACCATCCTTTGGAGAAAAGGGAATATTCTGAGAAATGGCATCTCAGACTTAGTATATGTAAGTTTTTTCTTTCGGACATTCAGTCTCTGTCTTTTGGGACTCACTGTAGTGGGTCCCAACCTTTCAAATGATTAAACTCTCTCTTTCTCTCTCTCTGTATATATACATATGCATGCTTGTGTGTGAGGGCCATTGTTCCAGTGAGTTAATGAGTGGATAAGTATCCATATTTTAAAGAGTTTTTCCTAAATATGACATTACTAAAGGTATACAAACAAAACTCAGTTTGTAGGAACTGTTTTTTTCACAGGGAAGAAAATACTGGAATAAGGAAAGATGGCTTGCTGAAAGAGAACAAAACAGTTTTCTGTAAGATGTTTTCCAGCAATCACAGTTTCATAAAAAGAGCTTATTTAAGATCCAGTTTGGGAAGTACAATAAGAAAAAGCAAAGATTATCCAGTGCAGTTATTATTTCAACCTTCTCCTCAATGAACTTTATAGTACAGTGAGATCGGTGTCCAAGTCAGCCTAGTATGCTTTGGTTGAGGCAAATCATTCTTTTTTGGATTTACTTTTATGAAAATTATTTTAGCAGGTAAAAACATTTTGATGAGATTTAAAAAAATAACGAGTACTGAATCATGATCTTATTTAATGAAGTGTAACAATGGAAATCATAAATGGAAATATGCAGATTGTTCTCTTGCAAACTTATACCTTTTAATTTATATACAGTCTTACAAGACATTACCTCACATCTTTCAGTTAGAATGTTTGAGAGTATCTTAGGCTCTTTCAGGTCGTCATTATGGGCAACTGAAAAAAAGTATTCAAAACAGATCATTATTATCATATTTGGAGTTCACCACTATACATTTTGTAAAGTAGTGTATTTACATATATTTCCTTTTAAGTACATTTTAGGTATTACTTAAAATTCATGTATAGAAATTGATGCTCAAAGCTGACAAAGCTACCAATTAAAAATACATCAAATACTTCTGAAGAAATATTTGAGTACAGTGACAAAAGGTAATTTGTCATGAGAAGTACACTAAAACAATAGACAACCACTGCACATTTTGGGGATGCTAAATAAGATATGTGGTCTTAAGTTTAGATATCTTAACTTTCCCATTTTGAGGTGCTATTAAGGAATGGCTATGCTGCATTTGGGATCAGTGTTTTAAAAATCATGACTTTTAAGAAAATGCATTTGCAAATAACGGAAATGGCTCATTGCTCTAATATGTTTTCAATGTTTCTATCCATTTTTCTTCCAGGCCTTATTGTCTCCTGATTTGATGATAACATTGTTTTGTTATCCATTTCTCAAATGTATAGTTCATGTCCTGGTTGTGAAAAAAGCAATGTCGCACCACACCCTAAAATACAATAAAACACAGACTTCTAAATTAGAGAGAAGACGCATGAGGAAACAAAATTATCAACAGAGACTGTGTGACTCATGTAATATGCCCTTTTTCACACACTGGGTATTTAAACTTTAGTTTTAGCAAATTAGCACCCTTTCGTTTATACATCAACATTGCAAAATACTTTTCCATTTGCTTGCATATATCTGATACTAGTTTCACGGTCTTCATTATTTCATAGAAAACCAGGAAATACAATATGCCAGCCAGTTACCTAAATACCCAAAAATATTATTTGACCTGTCATTTAATTCAGAAGTGATTATATCATACAAGGCTATGAACAAACAAATCCTTTGCCAGGCTCTTGACAGCATCCAGAAGTAGTTAACTAAACACTCTGCCTTGATTAGTGTACTTCGATACACATTTAAGCAAATGATCTATTATGAAACATTTAGTCTGAATTAAGTAAGGCACAGAAAACTTACTGAAATATGTAAAATTAAAAAAATGTCAGAAGTACAGATTTTGCAGTAAAAATGATATCAGGAAACTAATTAAATATTTTTTCAGGTGGCTGCAACCCCCACCCCCCCACCCCCAACCACCACAGTGCAAGAGATATACTTCCATGTAATCAATGTTTCAGTATACCTTTTCCAAGGTCACATAAACATGGGGAAAAGAAAAGAGAAGAAACGTACATTTTTTTTTCTTTATTCTGACCTGCTTAACATTGAAAATACTACCTAAATAGCACGTGCGACAAAGAAACAGTTGATGCTGTAAATAATCAAGAATTCAACAATTGACTTAAAAATACACAACACACGAAAAGCTGGCAAAGTATTTATGATAAATTGTAGTATTACCATCAGCAAAAGTATATCATTAAATGTTATTTACAGTCAGTATCACAACTGTTTCTTATTTCTCATCTGGTAATTGGAGATCGTCCCTTTCCTGTTAGCTTTTTGAAAATAAATGTTCTGATAGTTTAAGTGAGAAGATATTTGAATTTTCATTTTCCCTGGCAACCAGTGAAGTATCTACTGTTTTAATGAGGTAGTCAGGGTGGGGGACAGGACAAAAAGATGAAGAGGTGAATAGTCTTTGCCAACATGCAAGGGTGAGAGATACAGAGCGACAGGGTGCAAGGGTGAGAGACACAGAGCGAAAGGGAGAGATAAATAAAGAGAGAGAGGTAGACATGCCTTTACATTAATTTATTCAAATGCATTTTCATTTTATCTTATGACAGTTAATTTCATTTAAATCAATTACAGTCTTCTTTCGTATTTTGTTCACATCCTCCTACCTTTATACTTCAAATGCATGTTTATTGAAGGGGAATTTTGTACAAATTAGTCTTGTCTGTTATATTCAGAGTTTACTTCCTGGTTTCAACACTGTTTAATGTTAACACATTTTACAGTCAGATCAAAGTAATTTGCAGCACCTTCATTTTATATGCTAATTCTTAATGCCCACTGATTCAAACTAACTAATGCCACCCACAGCTACATTACCCTTTAAACACTAAAAATCAAACTTCTATTTTCTAATAAGTTAATTAGTCTAACATACTAACATAGGATTGGCCATTCCTTTTCTGACCTTTGGGTCACCTTCTCCATATTTCCATTAGGTTAAAATTTTGTCAGTACTGTCTGGGGTATTTTTCTGCACACCCTCCATTCTAATTGCAGCAGGATTTCAAACTATATACCCTACTGTTACTGCTATATATTACTGATATTTTCATATTTTAATGTAGGCAGTTTTCAAGTTTTTAAAGATATTAAACAGTCTAAATATTTTTTTTTAATTTCTTTATATATACATATACATACACACACACACACACACACACACACACACACACACACACACACACACACACACACACACACACACACATATATATATATATATACACATACACAAAAGCCATCATATTTTGTCTGTGTTACTTTCAAATAAAATATACTTAATTTCTGTTATGCCTTCTCTACAGTTTTTCATGTTATTTTTACTTTATATATTTATATATGTGTAATTGAGTGTATCACAAATAATCAAATGCATAAACACTGAAAGAGGGTTTCATTTTGGAAAATAAAACTACTGATAAACAAAATGCAGGAAAAATATATCACAAAAGGAAAACACTTTTCTTTTGTGATGCTCTAAACAAAACCTTAACCACATTTGTCTGTATAGTGGAAATGTTACAGGAAGGGTTTTTGTAGGGTAAGCTGCAGGGTGGGGATAGGGGAAGGGTTAGCACACAGCAGGAGAATTATATTCTGTGTCGTAGTTTTACATGGCACCTTTAAACTAATTTGTCAAAGAATGCTTAATAATGAAAATTATTATAAAAATATCAAATATCAATACTTCAGTGTTGCATAGTTTACTTTTTTCTTATGCTTGTGTATTTATTTGTTAACTGGGAAGGTGGACTGACCACAAAGCCCTTTTCAACCATTACTTGAGCTAACTAGGCAGCAATCAAGGAAATAAATAAAAATGTATGAGTGGATTTATACTGAACAATATGTTAGACTGGCAATATGAAATCCAGATGTCTTGCAATTATAATGTAAAAAGTAACATTCTGAGATATATAATATTATGTTAACATTTCTTGATATATGCATCTTTAGTTATTTGCAAAGAGTTTGTGTTTGCTATGAGCTTATGATTATTTAACAAAGAATAATATAATTTGATTGACGAACTTGTTTTCTAGATTTTTGCAGAGTTCCTAGAGCAGTAATATTTGTGTTCTATGAGAAGAGCATAGCATGGAATGTTTGCATTGACCGCTGCTGTCTTAATTTGATTTGATGGACTAATGTGTGTAATGAATACATTACAGTCTGGTGAAGACTTCACTTAACACATTGTAAATGGCTGAACAGGCGGCATACTTAATCTTGGGGCTGGAAGATCATAAGTAGGCTTTTTTCTACATCAAGTACTTGGATTGCATTTTCGATACTGACACTGCAGTGCAGCACAAATGAGGTGCTGTACTCAGAATATGCCGTCCTTCGGATGACATGTTAAAATGCGTTCCCATCTACCTGAATTGGCGGAAGCTCAGGTGGATGCATAGCTAGCCTTAGACAGCTGCCTAGGGTGCTGCTGTAGCAGTGGCGCTTTTCCAGTATTTATTAGTTTATTTTTTTTTTGCAGTAAAGAAATGGTTTATTTAAAATGTGTTGAATGAATATGGTAAAACTGAAGTGTAAGATGAACTTTGAGAAAAAAATAGTCTGGATGGTATAAGTAGACCAGGATGGGGGCACCAGGTGGTGTGTGGGGGGGGGGGGGCACTGTGGAGTCCTTTTGCCTAGGGCTCCAGTTGACCAAAGGCTATTCCTGGATGGCTGCAAAAGATTTAACAACATTTACTGAAAAATAGTAGGGGAGTCCCTTGGTACCTTGGCCACATTTTGCTTAGTCACTATGAATATCACCTTGGGACACCCCTTTAAAAAGAACACTGTCCTAGTGTGACTAACCCAGTCAACAAGAGTGAGTAAATAAATAAGTAGGTTCCTTCTTTCAGTCTAGCTGAAGCCCTTTAAATCTAATGCCTGCCTGCTTTATAGACTCAGATTTCTCAAACAATGGCCAAACTACCCACTTATGCTCTACAGATGAATCCAGAGAAAAGGAGAAACATGTCACATCTACATCTATTTGGGTTTGGCTTTTAAGTTTTGAAAGCATCATTGAAGACTTGCAAAAAAATAAGTAAAATGTCAGTAGGCATTAAGAAGCCTTAAAGTGAACACTTGAATGCCCTTAAGGAGCCATTTGCATATATTCCATGGGCCTCCCTTACAACACATTTAAAGTATTACACACTGAAAACTATCTAGTATCTTTCTGTTTGTTGTTGCCTTTTTGGACTATTGGTGTGAACTTTTTACCTCTTGCCTTGTTTATTTCTAGCAAAGGAGTGTTAAAGTAAATGTAAGTTTTGAAGGAATGTCGAATAATCATTAACAATTATTTTGTGTATCAAGTTTATAGGCTACCTACACTATCTTTTCTGCAAACTGACAATGTGATGAATACAGATAATCTGATTATATTTTATGTCACATTGGATGCTTTTGTTAGTATAATTTAAATTGTTAATCTGCAGTATTTCTTCACAGCCAAATGAATCACAAGTTTAAGAATTCAATGGATTCTTACTCATGTTTTTTAAGTGAAGCAATCATCTTGCTAACCAGAGAGTTTTCACATTTATGGTTCATGTGCTACATATTGTTGACTGATCTGGTGTGTAACAATATGACTAGTCATATGTCAAAACTCACTGCCTCTGCATGCCTATAACAGAAAGTGAGACAAAGTTAATATTATTGCAAGTAAACCAATGCAAGCATTTTCTCTTCACAAGTATGAAACAATGAAATTTGTCATCATTTCTACAGACCATGCTGTAGTCATAGTTGCCAGATATAGTCATAGTTAATTGATATAACATCCCGGAGAAACAAAAAATCTCACAATTTAATGTTTTCGGTATTGTTACTTAGAGTAACATAGAACAGAACCACATTTAACTGCAATGTAGCTGTCCGTGTTTCTAAAACAGCATATTAGTAATTATGCATTGAATTTATCTTAATATAGCTCACAATTGGCTTTTAACAGACACTATTTAAAAATTGCAGATTCCATGAATTTCAGCACACAAGAGCTAAAACTGGTTTACAGAAGAAAAACAAAATAACCAGGCTGAGTTGCATGACTTCTGATTGATTCCAGGTGGGGTAGGGTTTCATTTAATTGCTTTTGATCTCTGAGGCCCAAGAACTTTTTAATTAAGTCTTCAGCTTCTGTTTCTGCCAGTTCCAAGTTATCCAACAAGAAGATAAGTGACTAAAAAAAAACAACCCTTCACGCTGCTCATTGTTAAACAGACCCCAGGATTCAGCAAGCTCTACATGGTGTGCAGGAATAGTGCAAGAGCTTCTGCACGCAATATGGCCGATGAGCGATCCAGGAATGAGCTCCCGGGATGTGCACGAGCGTTCCTACACTATTCCTGCACGGACACAGCTCCTGTATGCTAATTACCCCATTTGCAGGTGAAAAGCATGCAAATGAGGTGAATTAGCAATTCAGGAAGCAGGCAGGCATCTGCGCAGGAATAGTGTAACCTGCAGAAATGTATTCGGCTACTAACCAAATACATTTCTGCAAATTATAAAATAGAGGCATGACACGCCAAAGAAAGCATGTGTTCAATGTAGTAGGCATGCTAATGACCAAATAGATGGCCATTGGCATGGTAAATATTTGCAAAATTATAAAAAAATAACTTTTTTTTTTTGGCCGATTTTGGCCGTTTAAGCTTAGGGCAGCAGTACGTAAACTGGATCGGCGCAAAAAAAAAAAAAAAAAAAAGTAGTAAATAAGCTTTTAAAACAAAATCAGCATTCTGCCATAATAGTCAATGGCATGCAGAAGACAACAATACCAATGAATAGTGGTTGTTAAGTGGGAAGGGTGAGTGTCAGTCCTGTAACCATGCATTAGCAGTCAGTTTTATGCAAATGAGGGGATTGATACTGAATCACAGATTTCCCCTAGGTGTTAGCTAGCACCCAACCATGTAAGTGCAGCAACACCATGGTACAAGCCTAAGAGGTAGATGACCTCATAAGGGAGAGTGTCATGCATGCTGTAAGCTTATTGGAGCTCTGTGGCTCATGTTTGCCCTTAGCTAAGCACAGATAAGGAAGGGGGAGTGTCTGAGGCTGCCTAGCAGTGTTTGCATTGCCTAAACGGGTGCATGCACCATGCACCAGGTTTTAAACAAAAAAAAAAAAAAACAACAAATAGCAGATCTGTTGAGATCTGAACACTGGGTATGTGTGGCGTGCCTCTGGGCTTAAATGGGAAGGCAATGGGAAGGGAAAACAGCAGTAGGAAGACAATCAAGGAGAACAAGCATAGCTGGCAGGTGAAATGTATCAGAATCAGCCAATTACACAGGCAGCAGCCCAGCCCAGCACACTACTACAAACTATGCAAACACCTTTCACTCTAGTTTTTCCCACAAATTCTACACCACTGGTGTACACAGACAGGGAAATTTTACCAGACAAAACTAACAAAATGATAGGGGCTGCTGTCGCTCTCATACATCAATATGTGGAAGAGGCTGAGGGTGGTGAGGATGAGAATGCTGATGACTAACCCACAGTGAGGAGAAGGAGAAGAGTGTAAAGACCCAGAGAACCTACCATGGGCTACATGAGCTGGAGATAGTGGAGCACTATTGGGTGGACAGGGACATCCTACAGCAAATTGTTGAGCTGTGCCATGCCTCACACACAGAACCAACAGAGGCGGAACCCATCCCAGTGGATACCAAGGTATGTGTAGGCTTAAGAATACTAGCCACAGGTACCTTCCAAAGGCCAATTGGGGATATCATGGGGATCTCACAGGCATCAGCATCCAGGGTACTCCACCACTTCCTGGATGCCATGTCAGCACATGCCAGTGAGCACATATATTTCCTCAAAACCCGTGCGGTGTTGACCAGCAATATGCATCTCTTCCACCAAGTAGCAGTATACCCTGAGGTAGTGGGTGCTATAGACTGCACCCACATACACATCAAAGTACCACCTGGTGAGCAGGGTAGGGTCTACATAAGCCACAAGAGCTTCCCCTCCATCAACTGCTAGGTCATGTGTGATGTCCAGGGCATTATAATGAATGTGTGTGCTGGCAGCCCTAGAAGTTATCACGACTCCTGCATCTGGAATATGACACAGCTGGACCAGAGATTTGCCAGTGGGGACATCACATATGGCCACCTAGTGGGGGATGCTGGTTATGCACTGGAGCCGTGGCTGATGACACCCATCAGAAATGCACACACACCCGAACAGGAACTCCATTATGAGGCACACACACAAAAGAGAATCATAATAGAGCATGTGTTTGGGATGCTCAAGCCATGGTTCCGGTGCCTGGACATATCCGGTGGAGCCTTGCAGTACTCTCCAGCTACATGTACACAGATTTTCATTGTATATGCCATGCTACACAATATGATCCTGCAGAAACAGCTGCAACAGGAGCAGCATGGGGCAGGTCCACACAGCCCCCCACCATTGTCAAGGCCAGCACAGGAACAGAGTGACTCGGAGGAGGAACAACCTGAGCCTGCCCATGTAGTAAGAAGGAGGAGTGCCCAGTATGCCCAGGCTTTGGCAAAGAGGAAACGCATAGCACATACATACTGACACGGCAGGGACCCAGGGAATGACAGCTCTCTCTGAGTCGTACATATAGTAAAAGAGATGCCAAACATGACACTACCTGTGCTTTACCATGTATAGGGAGTGTACTAAGTGCATCCGACATAGTCAGCTCTCCAGCACCAGCCTCAATACTGGCACAGCCACAAGTAACTCACTCTTCCTATCAATTGCTGAATGGAGTAGTATGTTCTCCTAGTTGTAGTATGGTATGGATGTTAGCATGCAAGGGAATCGGGTGGCTGAATGGGATGGCAGCATATAGTGGACACCTATATGGGCAGCATGGAATCCATAACAAATACTAGTGTCAACAAAGTAGGCAGTACTAGACAAGGTGCAAATCCCACTGCAGTATATGTGGTGGCCCAAATGTGTATCCATAAGACACACACATGCATGTCAGTGAAGTTCACATACCAACAACAGCCTCAGCCAGCAGGACAGGTGTAGATGACCATAAAGAAAGGCTGTGCTAAGGCCACCAATTAATGGTAATGGATAACAACCTCCCTCCAGACCTATACAGACAGACTACAACAGGTCAGGCAGTTGTATGTTAGTTCTGCAGGGTATGAAGTCTGAAACTTAAATGTAGGTCAATAAAACCTAAGATCTGTACTCTACTGATATGCCTCTAGTCTGCATGATAGGTCAGAATACAAAATGAAACGGAAGCCATCAGAGTACATGAAATACCAGTACAGTCATAGCAAATGTTTACAGTTGTCAAGTGTCCCACCCCCCCCCCCCCACAATCATATGTAGAAATGCAGTAACATGTACAGGTGGGGTTAATAACAGTGGAGCACAGATTACCTGAGCTGGACCAATTTACATGATAGATTGTTGCATGTGTACAATATGCAGGGTTCTGTGTGTTAGGTTGTTGTGTGTTGTACATTGTGTGGAAGTGGTCAGCATGTAGGCATGGAGAGTTGTGTCCCGGTAGCCTATGCCCAGTACTGTTGATGACAGGGCCATGTTCTGACAACTGCAGTGCCAACCACAATGCATCCCAGCAAGACCCAATTCAGCAGTCATCCATACTCATTGTTCAGATGTCAATATCTGTCACCATCTGAAGGATGGACATGCCATGAATGTGGGCCCAAACATACACACAGTACACAGAAGAAAGTACCCTAGATAGAGTACATAAAATGTAACTGTCAGCTGCACACACTTTTGGAATTGTACATACAGGTTAGCAGCACATTAGTTGTCTGTGTAGTATGGAATACTGATGTAGTCTGGCCAAACACTGGCAGACCACAAAAGGCACAGTTATGAAGTAATGACAGAATGACTATGTCCCCGCACAAGGCAGCATAAGGGGAATGTCCCAGGTATATCTGTGAGTCAGCTGCAAGAAGCCTCCATATCACACATGCACTCAGCTCACCCCACCATCATCCACAGGTTTATCACAGGTCATATCCCTGCTATTGGGAATGAGTACAACATGACCCCCACTTCTGTATGGGAATACCCACCGAATGCAGCATGCCGAAGAGGTGTCCTATGCAGGTGTGTCCCTAGCTGTAAGCAGTGCCCTGCCAGCATCCAAACCAATGGATTAATATGGATAGGAACTATTGCCATTAACACCTCACACACTTACCCTGTCACCCCAGGGGAATCCAGTGGCTTGCAGCCTGGGAATGTACGAGTGACAGAATGCACTGGCCTGCTACAGATAGCCTGCATCACTACCAAATGCCTCTACAGTCGTCTGTCAAAGGCCTGTGCCACACCCATACTGCCAATGTATGTTATTTCATGGGGTCCCAAATAACAACATAACACAGTCCACAGAACACAAATGCAAGGCCATGTCGACAAATCCCAGTAGCATGCCCACCATGTCCTATTGCATTAACTGTGGACCAACCCCTAAATAATGCTGGGATGAAGGGACAACTATAGGGATACATCTCAGATATCACTCGCATAATGTTAGGAAGAGGATAGAATAACAGAGTGGGGGGTGTAGAAGCATGGATGCCATGGAGTGTGTGAAGTCTGAAACTCTGATGTGTGCCCATGCTACTCCTGCCTGCAAACCCAGTAATGGATGGCTACAAACCTGCTTGTAAACCACAATGTGAAGGGGAACTGGTCAGATATATGAGCCCTACCTCTGTGTAACCTGGGTGAATCTGTACAACTGAGAGGTATGGCCATAGCAGGATATGGCCATTTTGTTATGCTGATAGACATACAAGCAGGGGATCCTCAGCCACCACAGTACCAATGTGCTGGACCATTTACACAGATCCATCAGCAAGTGTCTGCAGCTACGCCTTGGGAATGGCATGAGTGTGCAACAATATGTAGGCTGTAGACCACAATACTGGACACAGCTTCATTCATCTTGTATTTCCCAGGAAATAACTGTGAACAAATAAGTATATCTGTTGGTAGTTGATGACATAATACATCACAGTGTAAAACAGTACATGTCTGAATATCTCTGCTAACACCAACCATGTAACACAAGCAGCACAGACAGCAATATTTACAGTATCCCACTATATTTCACCCATTGTGACTCCATATTGTCAACCTATCTACAGATATCCTGCAGAAACAGTTTGCTAGCTGTATGTGTAGAATACAAAATCCTGCACTGGACTACAACCTACCTGGAATGGATTCACACACTAAATACAGAAGGTCATACTGGGCATGCTCTAACACCTAGAGAAATGAAGCCTATGTCTGACAACAACAGTGAACTATACATATCTGTCAGTCGCAGATGTCTGTGCATACACACCACACTGCACACCATTCATGCTTTGCATACGCATTGGATAGGAATATTCACACATATCCAAGGCCAACATACTATAATAGGTCAAACATGCACACACAGAGATGTGGGGAAGAGAGAGGCAGACAGTGACAAAGAGATTGCCATCATGAGGCCTGTCCCACAAACCACACATCCAATTGCCCAATATCAAAGGATGTGCCAATGTCAATCAATGTAGACATTTGCTTTTGGTAGCCCTCAGCCCTATAGCGGTTGTGGTGCTTGTGACAACTATGTAACATGATAGTACAAATCAGTATTTATCTAGCGTTTGTATACCCAGTCCTGTCAAATGTAAAGTTGTGTGTGACTGAGTGTTGTGTGTGTGTTCCCAGAGGAATGGTTTATGGCCCATTCACACACACTGCACTTTCCATAGCCCATGTTAGCTTGCATGCTGATATCAGTCACCTCGAAAAAAACCCTCTGGCCAATTATCAGCCACATAATCTCTGTGGCACGTGCAATAAGTGCATAATGCTATAGTGTAACATACTAGTTAGGTAGGAGATCTAGTCCCCGACATGGCATCTGTGAAACTCTGTGTGTGTGTGTGTGTGTGTGTGTGTGTGTGTGTGTGTGTGTGTGTGTGTGTGTGTGTGTGTGTGTAGCAATTAATGGTTTTGAGGCCATTCACAGTCACTATACCTCACATTGCCCTTCCTTAGCAAGTCTGTTGATGTCAGACATCTTGAAATACCCCTTTGGAAAAGGGCGAGCCCTATAAACTCCGTAGTGCGTGCCATAAATGTGAAACAATGTAGTAGCAGTAACTGCACAGGTGTGGGTTTGAATCTCATCTGTGGCAAGTGTTTGTGTGTGTACCTCAAAGGTTTTGGCCTCATTTACAGCCAGTACACATCTCAGAACCTGACTTTAGCAGTCCTGCAGATATCATCCACCTTACAAGTACCTGTTGCCAACCCTAAACCATGTCAGGTCAGTGGTGTATGTGGTAAATGTATAACATAATGGTCCATAAAGGTTGTTAGATACAGGTTTGAACCTCACCCCTGGCAAATATAAATGTGTGATTAGGGTAAAATTATTTTTGGGATCTGTCACCCACTACATCACCCAATGCCAGTATTTACAAGGGCTGGTGATGTTCCTCACCTTAGAATTACCTTGGGACAGCATCCATCCAATAAGCTCAATGATGCGTATGATAAATGCAGTACACTGTAATAGCAATGCATAGCTAGATAGGGGTTTGAATCTCAATACTGGCAAGTGTGTGCATGTGTCTATCATCAGTATCATGTGTGGTGGCTGCTTTGATTGTGTAACAACAGGATGCATTGTGGGGTGGGTTTTGCTAAATTATTATATTGAGGACCTACTATATGTCACAATGTCCACCTTACAAGGACAACAGATGTCAAACACCAGAGAGGCTGGTGTAGACCATCCATACCATCCATGTTCTTTTTTTTTTTTTTTTTTTTTTATTATCTTCCTCCTGGCATCTCTTCTCCTTTAAATTCTTTCTCCTCTGTTTTACTTCTCTTGCATTCAAGATCTATGTATAATTTCTTTTTATCTCTCTCTTCTATGCTAACAATACAGTCGCATAAAAATATTAATTTCTTATGTATACTGCCAAATGTACTATGTTTTTGGAAATTGTTAAAGGTGTTATGCTGTTAGAACACAGAGTGCTATGTGTGTAATGTATTATTATTATGGAGCTTTTCTCCCCGGGCCTCCACTGAAAATGGGCTTTCGGGCCCAGTGGACTTCCCCGGTTATCAAACTGGAAATAAATAAATAAATAAATAAATAAATAAATACCCCTTCATGTGACATTATGGATCGGCGACCAATATAGGCAACCCTTATATTACTCAGAGAACACTCTCCACCCATGTCTCATACAGGAACACACTTGGCTAGGTAACAACCACTATATTGGTAGTTCCCTGCATATTGCCTCACAGATAGTAACCACGGTGTGATTGCAATGGACTACATGCCTGTTGACCACATCAGTGCCACTGACATCAGAAAGTACTGTTATGTGTAACATCTCCTGACTGTCTGTTATCCAGACCAGCAAGTAAAAGGACATGGCACACTGCTCCATCCCTACAGTAGGCAAATAAATGCTTACAGTGGACCTTTTGCTATGTTCCCCCACTGGACGCCTGCAACAACTGCAGAGTCTGCAAATGTAACCCACAAAAGGAATACCATGCCTTATACACATGCCCTGTATGGACAGATGCCACTAACTCCACTGAATACCTGTATCATGCTGTCAATGTAGGTGCAAGCACAACCTCAGTTACATAGCCAGGTCTCCCCATGAGGTCAGGAATGCTACATCAGAAGATAACAATCTGTACACACAACATGCCCCAGAGACCTCAAGTACACTTCCACATGTCAAAGAATATGCATGTGGGGCATGTGCACAACCCAGACACTGCCCATGTTATGGAATATAGACCACATATGGGAATCAGTGCACATCATTGGCCACCCACAATAGTAACCCAGATGAGTGGATGGTGAATACAATACCCACCTGTGGGGACCATTCCAGGGACTACACCCCTGAGCCACACTAGAGACCATTGTAATGTGGCTTGATGCCAAGGTATTCCCTTTGCCTAGCCTTGTACAGCTGTCAGGCCCATTCACCTACTACTCACCTGCAAAGCAATGAACCTATGCATCTCAGTACTGGCAAATTTGTGTGTGTGTGTGTGTGTGTGTGTGTGTGTGTGTGTGTGTGTGTGTGTGTGTGTGTGTGTGTGTGTGTGTGTGTGTGTGCTAATTGCATGTGGAACAGCTGTGGTATCATTCCTACAGCAAATTGCATGGAAACACACTCCTATAACTAAGCACTTCATGTGGACGTTGGCCCTTTTCCTTCACTTTGAGCGGGACTTCATGTGGGTGTGTCACAAACAGCATCACAGAGGGTAGTTGGAAATACCTCTTACAACATACACTGTGGAGACAGGCCAACAAACAGGAGGGGGATGTTCCAGTCATGGGGACAGAATGTAAGTATTGCTGTTCTACATTTGAAGTAATGTTGGTTTAACAAGGTTTGTGTGGATATGGCTGTTCTATATGATTTCAAGTCTGGCATGACAGTGTTATGCGGTTGAGGAAACTCTCACCTGTAGGGCTATCTGCAGACTGTCAAGAGTTTGGAGTCTTACATGTGTTGTGTTACTCACACATTTCCTATCTTTAGATATGAGTAGCATACTCTGATGATTGCAGTCAGTACATGGGGACATCCATGAGGGTTACTGACTTCATATGCCTCAGAAGAGATATGTCACAACAAACCCTGTTACACCAGGAAATTTCTCAGATTATCACAGCAATATGTCAATATTGGCCCTGTGTTTGTGCCTTTGTCCCCCACGTCTGTCACCCTTGGTCCATATGTCATGCAGTGAGAGGTGCATGTGTACAGTACATAATTATTTACTGACATGATACCTGATAAGCCAGTCAGATATCAGACTGCTAGACATGTTATATATAGTAGGTCTTATATTTGAGGACAAAACCTGGACATTCTGTTGTAGTGTGTACAGTAGTGAGGTCTGTGTACTTATGGAGATTGTTGACATAGGGTGTATTGTGTATATGTTACTTGGACTGTGTACAGACTGTGGTAGATGTCATTCTTCTTGGTCCTGTTATATCTGATGTTGCATGCTGCTCCTGTTTATGGTACCCTATCAGCGTACATGTTTGTAGGGCCAGACTGACACATGTCCCATACCACAATCAGGCATCAGACTACACTGTATATTGGCTTAGTATATTTAGGGTTACTGTGTGAATGGCTCACATGAGTTTGGTTTTGTTCACACAGTACATATACTGAAATATAAGTCAGGCTTACCATAATGTGACTGTGACTGTCTTCAGATTGGTTGTGGGTATGCACTTTCACACTGTTGTCTGTTACTCTGTGCTGTTTCACGCCTGTAGTGCCTGCTGTATTTGCAAGTACACGTGTATTCCCCCATAGGAAACATGGGGTCAGTGTTGTGGCAGTCTGCCTGTAGATTGCTCAGTGCTTTGTGACATGCCTAGCAGCTCAGTGTATTTACCTAGTGTGATGTTATGTCCGGATATTTGTCATATGAACTG
>NC_056726.1:1718202547-1718258158 GCF_019279795.1 Protopterus annectens
TCTCTCAGATGTGTCTATGACTGTTATGTGTTTGTCAATGTGTATATGACAGTATGTCATACTATGTATTGTTCATTAACACTACATCCCTCATTACCGTACTGTACAAGGCCTGGTGATGTTCCTCACTTAGCAAGAGGCTTGGGACACACCTCATCCTAAAGGCTGTGTGGTGTGTGCAATTAAGGCAGAGCACATTAGTAGCAATGAGTACCTAGGTAGGGGTTCTACTCTCAGTGTTGGTAAGTAAATGTGTGAGTAAGTGAAGGGATCTATTTCAGTTTGCAGAAAATACATGTCCCAGGAGGTCATCTATCCAAGAACTGACTGGCAAATGCTAACATTTCAAAGGAATTATGTCATGGAAATTCATTCCCTCAAAACTAGTAGAGGATGTGTAAATACCCTCTTCCCTACTGTATAGCTGTACAGCGATACTGGACTTGGTATATATAGCCGGCTATCAATGTTGTGGACATAGCCACCCTCATTGGGGTTATTGTTGTGTGTATCCCCCCTCTTAGTCTGCTGTAATACTGTACAGTTTATGTTAACAGGTTAAGTAGTCATCACTCACACTTTGTGCGGCTCTACACCACCCCACACCCTCCAAAGTATAGGGCTGTGTCACCTACATCAGCACACCTATGTTTACCAACACCAGGATTGCACTACATTTGGGAAGGGGACATATACCCTGCCAGTACCATCATCAATGACATTAAAGTAGCAGACTGATTATTTACTGATGTGATGTTTTGCCTGTTTTGTCTTGTTGGAATTGCATAGGCTAAAATGGGTTCACTGCAAAATTTTGTACATCCATGTGTACAGTATTCGCTGTGTACTGCATCAACACCAAAGCCTCTGTGTGTGTGTGTGTGTGTGTGTGTGTGTGTGTTATACACAAACATGTGGTGTGTGCCACCCAGTACACTTACCATTGTCCACTGTAGAAGGGCTGCTGACATCAGCCACCATGCACTCACCTGTATACACCCCTCAGAACTATCAGCCATGTGGCATATGCAGTAACTGTTATACAGACCTGTTACTTGTGTTCAGCTGTACCCAGGATATGAGTCACCACAGTGCCATACCCCTTGTAGGTACAAGGCCAGATATGGTACTCCCCCCGGTGATGACAAATGTCCGCTGGATCTGAGTCCCTGTTGGGACTGGCCAGGGCCATGTGCATGTGGCCTGCTGTGTTGTGGTGTGAATAGCACCCCCTCTGCAGTTGTGGAGCTGGTACTGCCACTACGGTAGCTGCTTTGACTTGTTGCACATCCATGTAGACCTCCACCTGTTGGTGCTGCTGACCTACATCCATGTGGCTGTCGCCCTACTCCCACCATATGCTCTAACACAGACATTGCATGGTCAAGGATTTCCACCATCTCATCCAGTCATCTATCCAGGACCTCTGCAAAATAATGGTGGGCACCTGGGAGATCATGGATATTGTCAATAACAGCAGAATGAGTAGCTCTCTGGGAGCCTCAGACCCTGTCTGGTATAACATTCCGTACATGCCTGTGCCTCCATGATGGCCTGAAACATGCATCTGATGACACCTGCTGTGGCACTTCTGACCAGGGCATGATGGCCAGCACCCCTCCTATGAGCACCCCTGTACACCTGCCTATGTGGTACCTCACCTGTCATCTGGCTATGGCTGCTGTGTACAAACATACTTGCCATAGTCACCACACTGTCTTGTCCCATGCCACTGCCTGCCAACTGTCCCTCATCTATGGCCACTGTTGATGGAGCATGTATAGGCAATGTGACTGTGTGCGGGGATGGGGTGGATAACAGTGGGATGCCAACCGATGGCACAGCTTCAGCCCCTGACATCCCCGCCTGTGCCTCACCATACCTATCATCATTGTCAGAGTCTGTATGGACACTAACATCAGTTCGCCTGCAGGAGAGACCCTAACCCACCTTGCCACCTGTGAGGGGAAAACAGAAAACGTACTTTAAGACCTGTATGTTATTGCGTACCTCTACACACACACACACACACACACACACACACACACACACACACACACACACACACACACACACACACACACTTGTGAAGTGGCACAAAGATATTACAGAGACCTCTCATTACCCAACTGTCAAGATGCATGACATATGGCACTCAACAGCATGAACTGCAGCTTTACTCAATCCCTGTTACCAACATTATACATCTCTGTGATGCATGATTTTTGTTAGTAGGTGATGCCCCTTTCTCTGGGGTCTATATTAGGACATCAAAGTTTCAAAACTTTGACTGTTCTAATATCGACCCCTATTCAGCAAAAGCTGAAAATATCAAAGCAACAGAAAAACAAATTTTTTCCTAGGGAAAGAATTTGGTTGTCCGTTACTGTTGCTTCTGTATTTTCAGTGCTGTGGTGGAAAGTTATGTGTCGGGTTCAGGTAAGTGTGCATTTGAGTGCGGGTTAGGTTGCGGGTTAGGTATGTGTGCGATTGTGTGGACATGAGGGTTAGGGCAGGTTAGGTGAGTTAGGGTTAGGGTGCGGGTTAGGTATGTGTGCAATTGTGCGGATGTGAGGGTTAGGGCTGGTTAGGTGAGTTAAGGTTAGGGCGCAGGTCAGGTAAGTGTGCGATTGTGTGGACATGAGGGTTAGGGAGTGGTAGGTGAGTTAGGGTTAGGGCGTGGGTGAGGTGAGTGTGCAATAGTGACGGACCTTAGGGTTAGGGTTTGGGCTAAGGTAAGTAGACAGTGGTGTGTGTATAGCTTCGTGTAGGGTTAGGTGTAAGATTTTAGGTGTATGTGTGTAGATTGTTGTTTGTTTGGTGTGCTTGTGTTTTGTATATGTGTTTTGGAACAGCGGATTTTTTCCATAGGAAAAAAATTTGCTGTTCTGTATGTTCGATGTTTTCAGCTTTCGCTGAATAGTGGTCGATATTAGAACATTCAAAGTTTTGAAACTTCGATGTTCTAATATAGACCCATTCTCTGGAACACACTGCACCCATGTACGCAGTATTGCTGTGCACCTGTTCAGCATCCTGCCATGTACTGAGCACCATAACTCACAAGTGTACACACCATTGCTGAATGTGTGGCAGTTATGTTTGCTCTGTTGCTCACAGCCCCTATGTGTTTGTCTGACACATACCTGGGTTGATATGAGGACAGATATCAATAGTGAATACCTGATGTCCGATTTGCAGATCTCATCATCAGCAGTGCATGTATGAGCAATAAAATCCAATTATACTGACAACCTTCAAAGCTTATTGTGGCTATGAGGGGTGTACACACCCTTATTGACATGCCACCCTCTTCCCTGATATGACATGGGGCCACAATACTGCATATGTTAACATTACACACAGCTGATATGTGACATATGACCTGTGCAATCAAATGCAGTATCAAACAAATGTGTTAGTTGTCCAGATGTTGATTGGGATGCATACAATATGTGGGGTGCATAAGTGTGCACACCCTTAACATGATGGTTTGTTGCAGCACCTGTTAATTGAACTACAGCAGTCACTATTCCTGGAAGTTGTATACTAGCATGGCCCATCTTCAATTGCCATTATTTGGTCATTCCGCCCTACAAATGTCCCCCAACTCTACCAGATTGCAAGGTCAGCTTATGTACACAGCCTTTGGAGGTCACACAGTGCCTTCACTATTGCTGTGGAATCAGGGTTATGTCTGGCACAATGCATGACCTTGACTGTGTTCAGATGCAGCCATTCTTAGCGTGCTTTGGATGTATGCTTCAGTTCACTGTTGTGTTTCAGGATGACACCCCTCCTCAGCCTTTTTTCAGATGCTTGACAACTATGGGCCACAAATGAGTGTCATTTTGCAGTGTCCCAAATTCAGAACACCATGTCTACCAGCCTAGTTCCTGCTAATGATGAGCAAACCTAAAGGTGTACACTGGCACCAGCAAGGTACAGATGGTGGATGGTGGGCCTGAGGTGGAGTGAGGTGTTGCTTGTGCAGCACATGCATCTTTATTAATACTACCTGTAGGTTTCAGGCTTGGTCTCAGTATACCATTACACATTGCAACACATGCATTTGGGAGACTTGATGTTATGCATATGCTACCTGTAGAGAGCCCTGGATGATGTCTCCTGTGGAAAAAGTCTTTCATCTGATTACCCTAACCCATAGGCCACACTTATGCAGAGTCCAGGTACTTGTCGACATAGGTACTGCACAGGCAGTACTTGCTAGACATTCCTGCAAGTCCCTCAGTGTTGCTGCATGTTTCTGAGCAGCCTTCATGACCAAATTGCAACATGTGTTGTCATCTGTCTTGGATGGGTTCTGTTTATTTTCTACATTAATAGTGTCCCATACTTCATCATCACATACATGCTTGTCTGCACTGTTTGCCATGGTATATGCAATGGCGAGGTAAGGCTACGTCTCCCACTCCTGAGTGCTACCTTTTGGATATGGGATCCATTCCATGGTTTGTAAGATGTGTGCAAGCCACGACTGCCTCTGTTGCAGGTGAGTGGGCAAATGTCATGGACATACTTCTTGGACAGTACACCATTACTTGGTCTGACATTGAGGTGCATACTCAAGATGACTGAATGCTACAGTACCTCCAAAGCTGCTCCCACAATATGTTATTTGGAGTGTGCGCACACATATGCTTCCAGTGTTTGTTAAGGTATGTATTCCCCATATTTGTTGTCCTAACGAAGGATTCCATCTTACACATTCATTGCTCATGTTAGGATCACATTACAGGTTGCAGAAGTTGTGGAATGTGGTATTGGGATATGCCGTTGTGTAGATCTGTAACAGTTGCTATTGTAATACAGGTATATACACTGTTGTCCACTGTATAATGGTAATGTTTCAGACATGTCCCTACTGTAGGCCATTTGTCCCACTATTATGTTTATCTCTGTCCACACATCTTGCACTGACAAGTTGTTAGTTATACTGCAGGACTCTTACATACCCTTCAGATATGCCAACATGGTGACAACTGTGATGCAGTGCAGTTAACAGCAGCAATAAGTGAACATGTACAGCATGCATTATGGGTAGGTGTGTCACATTTGTGCATACCAAATACCATGGCCATAACATGGCCGGTGTATTGGCAAACCTGAACAAAAGACCTCTATACTCACCAGCTATAGGCTGATGATCCAGAGGTATATCAGAGAGACCTACATAGCTGTGTGGGAGATGTGATGCAGTAGCCACACCTGTGGCATTGGTACAGGGTGGGAACAGCATTTCAGTACATCAACAGTAAAAACCCACAATACTACAGATTATGCACATCTGTTCATTACTACACTGCAGTGACAGACTATGTTATCTGACATATGCATGAAGATACTTTACAGATGAAGATGGATAAGCAACAGTGGTCTACTAATGTGCCCTAGGGCCTTACCTGCATGCTCCTCATCCATTGTGTGGGTAGCACCCACCTCCACAATGCTATCTTCAGGTTCTTGACTTGGCTGGCGGGTGGGTGCCCCAAGGCTGGCAAGGAGCTCCTCAACATATGTCAGTGAGGACTGGATGGCATGACCTCCCACTTGCGGTTAGCTGGCCCCTCCTAACTGCAGCAGCCCGCTGATGGGCGCGGCGGATGAGGTCAGTGCAACGTCACACCTGCTCATAACTGCGGTTATGCAGGCCAACATCGTTTACCCTGTGGACGAGCTCGTTCCACAGACCAGTCCTCTCCTGCAGATCATGGGCTGTATGCCCAAAGAGTGTTCCATGGTGATGCACCATAAAGATGATGAGTATGTTATTCTCCTGTGGAGTGAATGCAGGGAGTCGCTCTCTTGACATGGTACCTGGAAGACATAAACAGGAAAAAAGGTCTGAGGACCTCATACTGCAAGGATATAATAGTTGTTAATTGACATTTCTCTCACCCCCCCCCCCCACCATATCTGCAAAAATAATCTGAGCACACACATCAGTGGGTATGTTTACACCAAACCTACTGTTGGGACATATATTCTATTGTGCAACACATATTGAAATGTGTTTCTATTCATGTTCCATGTTGAAATACTATCATTGGTGGCCTATTGCTAACAGTGTAACCTGCATGACATTGTAATGGCCACTGTGGTTCCATATATGCATGTGTTCTGTTTGCTATGCAACTGTTCCAAATCTGGTGTTTTGGGGTACTGGGAATATGTATGAATGCTGTTATAACTAATCCTGGATTGTGTTGACTATTACTACCCACATATGTTCTAAAACTGCAACACAATAGCATGTTTGGGAAGGCTGTTCCCAAGAGAACCACCTCTCCCACTTCCTCTGGCCATGCACCAGGCCACAGCAAGTCTGGGATCCAACCCGGGATCACGTCATCTGCTGGTCCTGCACTACCCTCAGATGGAGCCACCTCAGGGGATGGTGCTTGTCCCCCCCCCCGAGAGCTCTCACAGACAGGATCCTGTAACCTGAAGTCAAGTCCAGGGTCTGGTGCATAGGGAGCTCTGCAGAGAATTGTGAGATCTGCTACACCACCTTGAGGCCCTCATGACACAAGTAGAGGTTCAAGCTGCTCCTCCTGCTCAACCCCCAGCAAAGCCAGCTTCAGGGCTGTGAAGGTGCAGTGGTGACTGCCCATGGGTGGGGACCTCAGTTCCACTCTTTCCATTTAGGGGCTCATTGGCTTCAAGTTTCCAAACACCCCTCCCTTTCCAAGGTGTTTACCCACCACATGTGTTGCATACCACCCCTTTATGCTGTCCTGTCTGTCTTGTTTGTCTCCTGAACCAACCTACCTCCCCATATATACCTATTATCCTTCCCTAACATTCCACTCTCATCTTAACACAAAAAGGGCAATCTGTTCCCAACACAAATGTCACACCATGCATAACTGTCCATTTTGCATCCGCTTACAACTGCCTTAATCACTATGTATCCAACAGCCCTTGCTCTGGCCAGCAAATACATTATCAGCCCTTGCAAGTGTGTAACCCAAGACCCTGCACATCATAGCCACATCAATTTACCAGTAAGCCATCTGAGCTGCAGATATGCGTGATGTGTTCTCAAACATACCATGCAGCACAGTCATTCAACAGCAGGGGAAATGTATATATATATATATATATATATATATATATATATATATATATATATATGTGTGTGTGTGTGTGTGTGTGTGTGTGTGTGTGTGTGTGTGTGTGTGTGTGTGTGTGTGTGTGTGTGTGTGTTTGTATATATGCAGACATACACGTCTATATATATCTACACTCTGAACCTCCTTCCTCCACTGCTGCACTGTTCTGCCTTGCTACAAAACAAAGCCTCACATGTGGACACAGCCTAACATTAGGGAGGATATGTACCAACATATTGTAGATAAGCCTATTACAAATCTATGAAGTTTGTGCATGATACATTTCACATTAGCATGACTGTTCTGAAGGTGGTGGGGTCTGACACTCATGTGTCTATCATGACTTCATTACTTCCCCCTTCAGCTATTTGCCAGACTAATATACATGTTTGGAGGAACAGAACAAACACTATTATGGCTTACATCTTGTCATTCTGTGCAGATCTGCACAGTTGACAGGTATGGCCCACTGCCCACAGGGCCAGATGCTATGTCCATAGCAGTTGTTCAGCAGGACATCATTACAGCAACAAGTCTTGATGGCACATATAAATCTTTCACCATCATCTATCCCATTATTACAGACCAAGTACTACATTCAATTACAAACATACATGTTTCACATACCTGTTTTATTATTGTGCTCTCTTCAGTGTACCACTAGGATCTCTTCCTTGGTTGGTGCTTTATATTTTTTTGTTTGTAGTAATATTTGTTTACTATTATTGTTTTCCTCTCTCTCTCTCTCTCTCTCACTCTCTCCACTACAGGGATTGAGCTAGTTTGAATAGGTTGCAGAATGGCTTTTGTACATGATGCTCATGATCAGGTGATGGCCTCTGCACCAGTTGGTACTCCCCACTTGCAAATTGCATGCAGCCAGCTGTGCAGTACTTCCAATAGCCAATGTCATAGCAACTCACTACTATAAATGACTACATCATGTGGGCATTGTCCCTTTACCTTTTCTGTATGGAAGACATCCTTCCTGTATGTGGGCGGAAGTGTTAAAGGCAGCAGGTAGCAATACCGCTTACAACAGGACTTGCGGACACAGGCCAATTACTTATTTGTATAAGGTTCCAGACCTACGGACAGTGTGAGTATTGTTGTTATATTGATTGTATACCACTAGTTTTACAGGGTTTGTGTGTACATGCTAGTTTTGCATGGAATGCAGTCTGTCTGCATAGCTCTCAACTGTGGGCCTCTCCCCATAATGGCCAGAGGACTGACTTATGTTTTGTCTGTTCACCACACAGGTCCTGTGTCTGACATATCAGTGGCATTATCTCTATTGATTGCTATCGGTACATGGCAACATCCATTTGTGTTTCTTTCTTTATATTCCTGAGTAAGGGTATGTTGCAACCAATCCTGTAACACCATCAACGAAATATTGCAAATATGGCCCTGTGTTCCAGCCTCTGTTCTCCACATACATAACAGGCTTTGTCCAGATCTCATGCAGTAAGAGGTTGTTAGGTAATGGCCTATCATTATTTAGTGCTGACATTCCTGCTATCATTCCAGTGATGTTGTGGACTCCCACAAAAGTTGTTGGGTAGGATCCATATATATGAGGGCAACAGTTGGACAAAACATATGTGACCTTGTACAGTCCAGAGGTCAGTGTATGGAAAACACTGTTATATGCCTTGTAAAACATGTTATGGGGGTAGGGTATTAAATGTTTTTAACCTAGGCTATTACAACATGTGAGGGATATCAGTGGTAAGAAACATTAAGGTATATGGCTGTATATTTTCATACAGTTCACCATGGGAACAGTGGTGGGCTACAGCTTACCGTTTTACACACAGTTCTGTTTGTCAGTATGATAGTGACATTTTAAGTTAAGCATTGTTATGTAACAGATACAGGTTCCCTATTAAAATTGCGAAGGTCCACTTGCCTGAATATGGAAACGTCGACACGTATACGTCAAAACGCGAAAACACCAATCGTCCTGAAGCGCAAAATCTGAAATGTCGAATCATCATGGTTGGCCCTTCTGCGGTATAGCTCCATAAGGTAAGTGTGCAATAGTTACGGACCTTAGGGTTAGGGTGCGGGTTAAGGTAAGTGTATAGATAGTAATAGTGTGTGATAGTTATTAGTTATGGACCTTAGGGTTAGGGTGTGGGTTAAGTGCATAGATAGTAATGTATGTAAGATTTAGTGTAGGATTAGAAGTAGGGTTTTGTTAAGTGTATGTGAGTGGGTTATTTATTTTGTTTGGGTAGAGCTCCGTAAGGTAAGTGCGCGATAGTTACGGACCTTAGGGTTAGGGTGCGGGTTAAGGTAAGTCCATAGACAGTAATGTATGTAAGGTTTAGTGTTGGGTTAGAAGTAGGGTTTTGGTTAATGTATGTATGTGGTTTATTTATTTTGTTTGGGTAGGTAGTATGTAGCGTGCGGTGGGGTTGGGCAACTATGACAGTTCAAGATTTTGAATTTTGCAGTTTAGGGTGTTCGGTGTATTCGCGGTTCGGGTAATATGTGTCAATGACTCCGTATTCGCTGTTTAGGACTTTCACGGTTGTAATATAGACCCAAAGATACATTTTCATTGTGACAACTAATACTTTCCCCCTAGGGGTTGAGTACAGACTGTAACTGAAGGCTGCTGAACTACATCTGTAATTAAGTGTTGACTGGTTCTTATCTTCAAGGCAAGTGTTTTTTTTTACTACTACTTGAAGGCCTTAGCCTGGATAGCAAAGTATGTTATGTTTTTCTCATTACTGTATTAAATGTTTTGTTTGAGAGTTGCATTAATCAGTTATGTATTCCAAACACCTAACTGCTATAAGATATGGCATAAACAACTGAAATAGTAAACAAATAAACATTTTCGTGTATGCATACTTGTGTGTGGTGTCATGTCCTTTGCAATGTGTGTGGGTATATGTTTCATACAATAAGTCTCATTTGTAGGAAAGAATCCAACACAGGCCATTTTAAAAGGTGGCAAATGTAGGATAATGGCGGTTTGATATAGTGTGTACCCTCTATATAACAGATCTATAAGTAGTAATATCTTTATATGTGTATATGTGTATACACACATATATATATATATATATATATATATATATATATATTTTTTTTATATATATATATATATATATATATATATATATATATATATGTGTGTGTGTGTGTGTGTGTGTGTGTGTGTGTGTGTGTGTGTGTGTGTATATATATATATATATATATATATATATATATATATAGATATATATATATATACATATGTATATATTTATATATATATATATATATACATATATGTATATGTATATATGTGTGTGTGTATATGTATCTTTGGAATGTTTAGCACTTCCACATTTTACATTCCCTATGGTAGACTGACTGTTCTGCATGATATGTTACAGAGATCATCCTGACATCTTACAGCTGAGATGGCTTACTGTTAACTTGTTGTGGGTGTGTTGTGCAGGGTCCTGGGTTCAAGACTTGCAAGTGCTGGTTATTGTGTTGCAAGGCATATCTGTTCAGCTGTGGAAGAAGGGGAAATGGCAATAATTACAAGAGATCCCTATTTTGGGCCGCTTCAACCTAATTAACAGTGCGTTTGGTCAGATGTTTTGCAGTGAGAGGTTCAGAGTGTGGATCCAATGTGCAAATACAATACACATTTATATATATATATATATATATATATATATATATATATATATATATATATATATAGTTAAAAAATATATATATATATATATATATATATATATATATATATACATGTGTGTCTACATAAACACATATATATATATATATATATATATATATATATATATATATATATATATATATATATATATGGGTCCTATTTGTTTTATTGACAGTATGGTTCATTGAACCGTACTTTGTCGAAATTGCTTTAGCGAAAGTGCATTTTGTTGAACATATACTTTCGGTAAAGTAAACAAATAAAAAGAAAAACATGCCATTTGCATATTGCCTTAGTTGTATATCAATATATATTGTTGATGTACAACTAAGGAAAGTGTTGTTGAGATCATAGTATAATGGAGGTAAGGGAATATTCCCTTTTCCCCACTGTAGTACGATCTCGGAGTGAGAATATTAAAGTGGGGGGGTGTGGGGTAGGTTTTGTTTTTTTATTCCGCGAAGTTGCATTTTCAATGGAATGCACTTTTGCGGAAGTAAGTTTGAGGAAGTATGGTTCGATGAACCGTACTTTCGATTTAAAAATGTAGATCCATCTATATATATCTGGATGTGTATATATACATATATATATATATATATATATATATATATATATATATATATATATATATATATATATATATAGGTTCATAGGTTCATAGGTTCATACTAGGCTATCTGCCCTAGGGCATTTATAAGCCTAGCCAGAATGTGTTTGGCTTTCGCCACCCATTTTAAATTAATTTTGCTATGCCCTTTTTCGGGGTTAGTATACTGTGCCTCTGTCTAACAGTGACACAGAAGTGATACCCAGGTTAAACCTACGATCTCCCATCCACTCATCAAGATTCCTCTTGAAGAGAGTCAATGAGGGACTCTGCCTAACCTGGACTGGGATTTTATTCCAGAGTGAAGGGAGCCTCTAGGTTATGAATCTGTCCCTCCAGCATGTCCTATTTATTTCAGTGCTGAGGTTCAAGTCTCTCGAGCACATAGCTCGATGGGATTTGGATTTTCTGAGGTGCAGCATGTCCATTAATTCCGGGTTGGACATGGCTTTATACGTCAGGCACAGATCGCCCCTGAACAGGCGGCATGCCACTGAGTAGAGCTGGAGTTTCTTTAACCGGGCAGCATATGGCATCTGTTTGAGCCCTTTGATCCTCTTGGCGAGGTACTTTTGGGGTCTTTCCAGTTGCTGCAGGTGTCTGGTAAGGTACATCCCAAAAGGGGCATTGTACTCAATTATGGGCCTGATGAGGGATGAGTAAAGAGGCACGATGACCTCCCCTGATCTAGATGTGAATCCCTTCATGATTAGGTGAGCTATATAAAATGTTTTTCTAACCACTTTGGCCACGTGGTTGTCAAATGAGAGACTGCTATCAACTTGGGGACCCAGGTCCATAATTACTTCTTCTGTACTTAATGGATTACCACCTATGTGGTAATTTGTGGGCACTTTGTTTTTGCCAAAGGGGATGACTATACACCTTTTCGCTTTTAGCTTGAGGCCATGGCTCTGGCACCAGTTGTCTGTTTCTATGAGGCCCTTTTGGAGGATGCTTGTGTCGGCTGGAGAGTCGATTATGGCACCCAGTTTGCAGTCATCTGTGAACTTGGTCAGCCACAGTCCTTCCGTGTTGGCCTGTACCTATGAGAAATATATACCGAACAAGAGAGGTCCCAGGACTGAGCCTTGTGGGACGCCACTTGTAACTGGTTTGGAGTCTGACATGGCTCCAGCAATTCTAACCATGTGGGTTCTGTCCTTGAGCCAGTTTGTAACCCATCTAGTGACATAGGGGTTTATATTTAAGCTGGTGAGCTTATCTATAATGCCCGAGTGGGGTATTGTATCGAAGGCTTTTGTGAGGTCCAGGTAGGCTGTGTGGACCACCTTCCCCTCATCAATGGCCTTGGTGACTGTTTCAAAGAAATCAACCAGGTTTAAGAGGCAGGATCTGCCCTTAACAAAGCTGAACTGGGTAGGATCCAGTGTCTGTAGGTCCCCAATATCTTTATTTATGAGGTCCACGATGATCCTTTCCATAGCTTTGCAGACCAAGCTAGTCAGGCTTATGGGGCAATAGTTTCCAGGATACGTTGAGGCACCACCTTTGTGGAGAGGAACCACTGTTGCTGTACGCCACTCTTTGGGTACATATCCTGTAGTAAGGCTGAGATTGAACAGTAGTTTTATGTTTGGGTTTAGCTCTTTTTGGAGCTCATGTAGGACACAGCCTGGGACACTGTCTGGTCCCATTGATGCTGTGTTTTTTGCTTTAGAGAGGGCGGCTCTTACCTGAGCATCTGAGATGTCAGGGAGGGCAGCACTCTGCTGGGATAGATATTTGCCCTTTTGGTGAGGAGGGGGGGGAGTTTGCGCTGAACCTGTCAGCTAGGATGTTGGTAATGTCTGTGGGTTTGGTGTATTTTTTGTCATTTTGGACTAATTCTGAGCATATCTGGGAATTCCCACCCAGGTTCCTAACATAACTAAAGAAAGCCTTATGATTATCCTTAGTGTCCTGTGCAATTTTTCTCTCGAAGCTGGCCTTAGATGATTGTATGAGTGCCCGTAGTTTTTTGCTAATAATGATCAGAGATGCCTTCCCTTTTTGGGATTTTGCTCTATCATTTAGTAGCTTCCTCCTTCTATTGCATAGTTTGTTTATGGCTGGGGTCCACCAGACAGGACGTCTGCCTTTGGAGGATTGGGTCTTGGTTTTATTTGGGATTGCATGATCTATGCATTTCTGAAGGTGTTCATTGAATGCATTTATAAAGGATTCTGCGGTCTGGGCCGTATTTTCCACAGGCCCGGGGGCTTTGAAGGATTCCACCTCGGTTTTGAAATTTGCTTTAGAGAAGTTTTTCACTGTGGTTTTCTGGGCAGGAGGTGGGGTCGGGATGTGAATATCCAGTGATATTAGTTTATGGTCTGATCTTACCAGTGAGGAAAACACTTCTGGTCTGGAGCATAGAGTCCCCATGTTGGTGATGATCAGGTCCAGTATGTTTTCCCCTCTTGTGGGAGTGGTAACAAGTTGTTCCATAGCATTTGAGTTTATAAATTCTAGGAACCTTTGGGCTAGGGTGTTGGAGCTAGAGTAATGCTCCCAGTCTATGTTTGGGTAGTTGAAGTCACCCAATTTAATGGTGTTTGGAGAGACCTTCATATTTTCCAGTGTTCTCAGGAAGGCCGAGTGGGGTTCCTGGGTTTGGGAGGGTAGTCTGTAGCAGGCTATAAACTGGAAGGCAGTTTTACCCACTGTTAGTTGCACATGGATAGTCTCTGATGCTTCATGCTGTGCCACCAACCTGGAGGTGTGGGTATCTTTGACGAATATTGATACTCCTCCTCCTTTTGTGATTTGGTCCAAGTTTTGGGGCCGAAAAGCATGGTATGAGGTATAACCTGGTAGTGCTGGGGTGCTCTCGGGAGCCTTGAACCAGGTTTCTGTTACTGAACAGATATCAATGTTCTCCATGCTAAGGAGAGTTTTGAGTGCATGCATCTTGAGGTTTAGACTTCTGGCGTTGAGTAGCATTACTCTTAGTTTCTTATCCCTTGTGATACCTATGGAGGTTGGTTTGTCTTTTGAGCCTTGCCTAGAAAAGGCACTATGGGGGTAGCAAGAGTCTTTGCCAATATCCGAAAGCCCAGGGGTGACAGGTGCAAGCCGTCCCTAGCGAAGCATTGTGGCTTGTTGAGCATGTCATCCCAGGCTGACAGGCATTGGATCCTGTTTGAATGACACCAATACTTAAGTCAATTGTTGAAATTGATCATCTTGTCTTCATATTGTGGCATCATTCTTGGTGAGGGTAAGATGCTACTCAAGGTCAGGGTCATACCGGCCTGGGCCACATGCTCAGAGAGCTCCTCTATGTCTCTTTTCATGTAGTCCAGGGAGGTACGTCTCAGGTCATTCACACCAGCATGGACAATGACTGAGTCATATTTGTACTTGCCTTGGAGTGACCTGAGTGCTTGTGTTATGTGGCGGATCCTAGCGCCTGACAGGCAGCTCACCGTGACCTTCTCCTTGTTCAGCCTGGTGAGCGGGACGTCAGTGTGCCCAACGATAGAGTCACCTATTACAAGTGTATCAGGTGTGTTGTTTAGCCTTAAGGGCTGTGACTGTTCGGCACACTGGCTTTGTGAGCTATGTGTTGCACGTGTTTTGTTTTGGGGTAGCGGTTGCTTGGGTGTCTGCTTTGGAGGTCTCTGCTGCTTAGGCAGATTTTTATTTAGAGCCTCCGAGTATGTTTTTGTGTGTTTATGTGTTTGGTTTGCTGTCGTGGTAGGTCTATGTGAGACTGGAATTGTAGTGAGTGTGGTTTCCTTCTCCTGACTGGTTAAGCCATTTCTGAGTTGAGAGAGCTTAGCCTCCATTTTGGCTATATGGATGCATCTCTCACATGTGTTGGAATTTGTTGGGAGGAGAAGAGGGTTGTCTGTGTACATGAGGCAGTTGTAACATTGCCTCAAGATTCCCAGATTCACCAGCTGGACCGGAGAGGAGATTGACAACTGACCTTTGGACATGCTAGAATAGTATTGGGAATTCCTTTATAATTGAAAAAAAAGGGCTAATGGGGAACAAGGTACTCAAGGGGAGTTTGTGAGGGTGTAGTGCTTTTACATACATATATTTGCATATATTAATACATTTTCCCTACTGTTGAATGACTGTGCTGCATGATATGTTTGAGAAAACATCACATTTATGTACAGCTTAAATGGTTTAGTTGTAAATCACTGTGGCTATGGTGTGCAGGGTCCTGGGTTCGAGACTTGCAAGGGCTGGTTATTTTGTTGCTGGGCAGAACAAGGGCTGTTGGATACAGAGTGATTAAGGCACTTTTAAGCAGTTGTAAGTGGGTTTGCGTGGGTTTGCGCGATGATAAGCAATGCTAACGTCCGGTTAAATATGCTTACCGACTGTTAGCCTTAAAAGTGCTTAATCTGTGTAGGCATTGCTTAGCACCATGCAAATAGGCTTAATCCTGCTTACTACTGTTTAAAAGTGCTTACTCCTGCTTACCCCCTGCTAATTTATTTAAAAGAAAAGAAAAAGGGGTGATAGGGAAGTGGAGAAAAGGGGGGCATGCAGAGGGAAAGACAATAGGGAAGTAGCTAGGGATGTGCAGGACTGGTGTAGGGAAGGTCCATAGCTGTCCATCTCTTCTACAGCAACAGCTGCGTATATATACTGGATTTGGAGGTAGATTTGGACACTCAAACCCCTGAAAGAGGGGTGAGGACAACAATAATGTGTTGTGAAGCCAATTATACCAGATTACATGTGTCCAGTGGGCACGTGTACAAAATGGGCAGCTATGTATGGGGCCAGATTTTTTTTTTTGGGAACAGATTGCCCTTTTTTTTAAGGTGAGAGTGGGATGTTGGGGAAGGATAGTAGGTATATTTGGGGAGGTAGGTTGTGTAGGAAGACAGACAAGACAGACAAGACAGCATACAGGGGTGGTATATGACACATGTGGGGGTAAACTCCTTGGACAGGGATGGGTGTTTGGAAATCGGAAGCCCATGATCCCCCAAATGGAAACAGTAAGACTGTGGTCCCCACCCATGGGTAGTCGCCACTGCACCTTCACGGCCCCGAAGGTGGCTGTTCTGGGGGCTGGGTACGAGGGGCAGCCTGACCCTGTAAATTTGCCATGCAGCCCTCAAGCTGGCGTAGCAGATCTTCAAACTCCCTTCAGAGCTCGCTACTCACCAACTCTCGGACTAGACTACGGGCGACAGTTTCCTGTCCATGCCTGCTCCTGGAGGGGTGAACCCCATCCCCTGAGGTGGTTCCACCCGAAGGTGGTGCAGGACCAGTGGATGAGGAGGTCCCAGGGTGGGTCCCAGACATGCCGGAGCCTGGTGCCACAGCCAGATGAGGTGGGAGAGGTGTGTCCGCTTGGACCGGCCTTCCCAAACGTGCTATAGTGTTGCAGTTTTAAAACATACATGGGTTAGTAATAGTCAACACAATCCAGGATTAGTTATAACAGCATGCATAGATATTCCCATTAACCCAAAACACCAGATTTGGAACAGTTGCATAGCAAACAGAACACATGCATATATGGAACCACAGTGGCCATTACAACGGCATGCAGGTTACATTGAAAGCAACAGGCCACCAATGATAGTACTTCAACATGGAACATTAATAGAAACACATTTCAATATTTATTGAACAATAAGGACATAAGTCCCAACAGTAGGTTTGGTGTAAACATACCCATTGATTTATGTATTTAGATTATTGTTGCAGATATGGTGGGCTGGTGAGATATGTCAATTAACTTATATATCCTTGCAGTTCTCACAGCTTTAATGATTATTGCTCTAATCATTAAGGTACAGGTATTATTATACTACCCTATGGCCTTGCTTTGGCCAATGGTATGTTTGTAAACAAGTGTATACTTCAACTGTCTTATAACTAAATTCTACATCTCTTACTTGGTATACCTGTGGAGGGAATGTTTGTTAACACTACCTGACTGTTTCTAAACATATTCCCAGATTCTGAGTTAATATTATGCACATACCTCTCAATCTCTTATTGCATACACTCTGGTCAAAGCTTGACAACATGAGGGTATGACTAGGGACATATTTTGAATATTGTTCTCATAAACTTGGAGGGCTGATAGGGTGACAGGATTTGTTTTCATATACATTTTCCGAAGGTTTTGAGGTCTGAAAATCAAATGTATGTCATTATTTGCTGACTACAAATCTGAGATCATCCCACTGATTTGCCCCAGGGACAGGGGAACAGGCAGAAAATATGAGCCAATTATCTGGACATTCTGAAAGGATCTGTACAGTTGAGAGATATGATTATGTATACACCCTACTACCACTCCCAGAATTCAAACCATGGCTGTGTCTGATAAAAATATCACAATTTAAGTGTCAGCAGAGTATGCTGTTTGAATATTGCTGTCTGTCTCTTCAGTGTTTTCTAAGTCTCTCGTGGTTGTACAAGCTGACCTTGTAATTACAACAGCCTCATACAGACATTCCTGGACATATTTTCATGTAGCACAGTGTGAGAAACAGTGGTTGACACAACAGTACTATTATGATATCAGATGTTACTGAATGCTACATGTCAGCCATACAGTACCAGAGTAAACACTACCAGTCCAGGATTTCAATCTTTATTGGCAGGCACAGTTTTCTTATCTGACAGACCTGTGGAGGGAATGTTTGTTAACACTACCTGACTGTTTCCACACATATTCCCAGATTCTGAGTTAATATTCTGCACATACCTCTCAATCTGTTAATGCACACACTCTGGTCATAGCTTAACAACACGGAGGTAGAAATGGGACATATTTTGAATATTGCTCTCATAAACTTTTGGAGTGTTGCTAGAGTGACACGTTTGTTTTCATATACATTTTCTGAAGGTTTTTGAGGTCTGAAAATCAGATGTATGTCATTATTTGCTTACTAAAATTCTAAGATCATCCCACTTATTTGCCAGGGGGACAGGGTAACATGCAGAAAATATGAGCTAATTATCTGGACATTCTGAACAAATCTGTTCAGTTGACAGGTATGATTATGCATACAGCTTACTACCACTCCCAGTATTCGAACCATGGCTGTGTCTGCTAAAAATACAACAATTTAAGTCACAGTAGAGTGTGCTATTTGGATATTGCTGTCTATCTCTTTAGTGTTTTCTGTCTAAGGCTCTCTCAGTTGTACAATCTGACCTTGGAATTACAACAGTCATATGAAGAAATTCCTAGACATTTTTATTATGTAGTACAGTGTGGGTAACAGTGGTTAATGCAACAGTACTATTCAGAGAATGCAACACTAAAAATGCCATATGATACCAGAGTAAACACAACCAGTCCAGGATTTAGAGCTTTATTGCCAGGCAGTTACAGTTTTATTTAAATACGACCTATATGGGTTTATTACTGTCATATTGTCTGGTTTAATCAGTACAAACCATACACAACACAGTTTTTATACTGGCAGCTGACTTTCTACTACTTTTATATTTATTTGGTATGAGTACTACAAGCAGGATTGTTACTCACCAGCCTTGCGATGCAGCATTTTCAGCCTACTCACATGGGCTTCCTGATTCACAGCCCGCTCAGCTGCATATCTATCCATCATATGCACAGGCTGGACATTATTAAACAGTTACTGGTATGAGTACTTACACACTGCTGGGACATCACCCCTCTGCCTTGATTCTTGGATCCACTCATCCAAGAGCTCCTTCTTCCTCCGTTTCAAGTTGGCATAGTGGTGCATGACCTGCTCACCAGTCTGAGGGATACCAGTGGCACTAGTGAGGTCACTGGCGAGATGGTCCCAGGCTTCTGATTTATATTGGGAGCTTTGGTGCTGGCCCTGCAGCAGTCTCTCATCATGGTTTTTTACCAGGAGTCCACTCATGACCTTGGACTCCTGGATGCCTCAGTGCTGCACACGGAAGCGCATGCCCTCTCCAACTCCAGCCATTCTACCTTCAGTGGGAAGCTGCAACCAGTTATAAGCTGTATTCCCACCTGTGGGATTTAAATACGACCAATTTCCCACCCTTTGCCATGATTGGATGGTTTTGAATATGCAAAGCAAATCTAAGCTACGGGCAAACCTGCTTAGCTAAGGTTGGCATTGCTTAAAGGGACAGGTTGAGCACTGCTTACCAATGGGCAAATCCACTCATTGCTTAGCAGTCATGTTTACATAATGTTTAGACCTGGTAAGCATAGCTGTGCAATGCTTAGCATTGCTTACTTTTCATTTTATAGACTATCTGCTGTATGGCATTGATTCATTATTCATTGCATATTATAAATTTGTTTACTGTCCCTGACATCCCTGAATGTGTTTTCATTACATTTATTCATTTGTGACTATACTGTATGGGGCACTTATGTTTATATGGGGATTTCACAACTTTAAACTGCAGTGGTGGTGCTGCGGTAGCATTGTCACCTCACAGATAGACGTTGTCCTGTTTGATTCTCAGCTAGACCGTCTTCTATGTGGAGACATGCGTGAATGGGCATACCTTCGTTGAAGGTTGTGCGTCAGAGCTGGCAATTCAGCACGTAAAAATCTACTGCCAATCATTAGTGAACCAGAGTTCCACTGTGGCGACCCCTAATCGGGAAAAGCCGAAAGACACAACATTAAAATGACACCTCACATCTGGACCTAATGCAGTACTCTAGTTAACAAATATATGTTATTTGGTAGGTAATACAAAAAAAATTGTTTATGCATTGCTGTCACATTTAAAATGTGAATTGGTTACAGTGGGGATTGAACTGGGAATGGCTGCTTGCAATTGTATGCTCTAACCACTACACTATTGCAATATTGCTCATGTTGGATGTCTCTTGCTAATTAACTTCTTGTGCTGCTTAAGCTGGACTTAGCGTAGCTAAGCAATGGGAACACCCACGCAGCTACGCTTAAACTTTATCGCATTTATTAAAAAATAGTTTTGTTGTGTTATTTTAGATATACCCTTCAGAATATCCCTGCTAATGCTAAACCTTGTACTTTTATAAGCTTTCTGCTTTGTGGTTGTCCGTTTTGCCTTTGCCACTTTTGTTTTCCTGAAATGTTGGGGTGTTATGAGCATTTTTGCTCATTTTAATTGCCAAAAGGCAATTCTGGAGTGCAGGGGCATGTGTATTGTGAGAGCTCTGCTCTCAGACACACCCCCTATACTCGTACATAGCTCCGTGTCCATTTAACAGCATAGGCAGCGCGCCTTCATGAATATGCAAGGTGTGCTGCCGTGCTGTACAGGAACAGTCCCTGCCATGCAGAGATAACTTATTCTTGCACGGCTGCTTGCTGAATCCCAGGGCCAGTGTCTCTGTAGTTGTCTGTCCCATAAATTAATTTGACCATAAAACTCCTTCCCTCTTCTCTTTCATTGGTTGCTGTCATTAATTACAAAAGTTTCATTTTGCAAAGTCACACCCTTTTAGCCACTGAAATACTTTTTCTCTCTTGTTTTCCATAAGTAACTAGAAACATATACCTACATTTTCAAACCATTTCTGTAGCCAGCTTTGCTGAAATGATTATCCTGAGACAATGTTGCAGTTGTTTCTTATTTACTGACAACCACCTACTGCGTAAAAAAAATGAGTGATGCGTATATGTTAATGGAGGCAAAGCTCTCACACATAGCCACTTTAGGTTGTTAGTAGCACACAACACCACACTAAATCAAGCACCTATAGCTCAGACCAAACACATAGACCTACATATGCTGAAGCATGTAGAAGTAAACTAACTAAACCATAACGGCCTCCTAAATGTATCCTAAGAAGCAAATGCCCTGAGTAGCCTCACAAATACAATACAGGCAGCACCCACCATGAAACATGCTTCCAAGAGTTACATTGTCTTAAGTCAAATGTCCATACGGCAAACATCCACACAATTTAGTATCCTAGTTATATGTGAATACATAGTGAGATGCACAGATGCATCATTCACCAGGGTGTCCAAAGAGTAGGTCACAGACAATTGCCTGTCAGGTGCCAGAAGTCACTACATTGTGTATGCAAGTGCTTGCACCACAAGCGCATATATGACACATTCATAGTTCATGTGGGTGTAAATGACTTTAGGCATGCCTTTCTGAACTATATGTAGAGAGACATGATGGAGCTCTTGTAGGTATGATCCTAGCCTTGAGGTGCATTCTACAATCACCAAGAATTTTGCCACAATACAAACAAAAGATTATTGATTTTAGCAATTGGCTTAGCTTCTGGTTTCATTTAATGGGGTGCAAAATACACACACACACACACACACACACACACACACACACACACACACACACACACACACATATATATATATATATATATATATATATATATATATATACACATGGGTCTACATCGATCCATTGAAACTACATTTCAACAAAACATAATCAGGTGAACTCCTTTTTGTGAAAGTGCATTTTTTCGAAAATGCGCTTTTGTGAAAAGGCAACTAAGTGAACAGCAATGGGGGCTGTTGCTTAGATCGTGGCACAGAGGGGTTAAGGGAATATTCCATTTTTCCCACTGTAGTGCGATCTCAAAGTGAGAATATAAAAGTAGCAGGGCTGCAGGGGGGCTCACACCCCTGCATAAACGTGGTTAGTGTTGTGTTGTTTTTTTTTTTTTGGTTTATTTCTCTTTCACAAAAGTGCATTTTCGAAAAAATGCACTTTTGCGAAAAAGAGTTTGCCTGATTATGTTTCACTGAAACATAATTTTGATGGGTCAAAGTAGACTCATACACACACACGCACACACACACACACACACACACACACACACATATATATATATATATATATATATATATATATATATATATATATACATATATATATGTATATATATACATATATAATATATGTCTCAACTTGGGAGGAGATGATAGACAGTCCTAACTGCTTTGCCAGAGATAGCATGCACCTTTTAGTCCTAATTGCATTGCCAGGGATAGCATGCACCTGTTACCTCAAAGCTTTTGCATACTGGCTAACTCTTTGTCTACCACTATAGTACCTGTTTTAGGCAATATGATTCTTCTAAAGTTTCCAACATGATAAAATAGAATTTGGATAACATTAAGGTATTGCTGCTCATTGCTAGGAGCTTTAACAAAAGCTGCTCTCCCTACAAGCATTCCTTACCTTGGAAATAATGATATATGTATCATAATGGAGACCTGACTCTCCATCAGTTCAGCGTTTAAATACTTACCACACATTTGGATCCATCACTAGATTAAGGCACTAAAGGCAATGGTGTCTCTATATTCTTAAAAAAGTTTCACCTCCAGACTCATTGGACAAGATAATGATCTGGCACTCCTCCATGCCCACCTTACTATCAACAAATCTCCTCCTCATATCTTAGCTAACTATTGGACCCCTTTTAAGTTCACCACAGCTGCCTATAACTCTTACCTAAATTGTATGGACTCCCTGTGCATTAAGCCAAACACTATTCTCCTAGGTGACTTCAACTACTTCTCAATCATCTCAGAGACTTATATAGTCTCAAACATATTTGAACAGAAATTTCTGGACTTCCTCAATACAGACTGTCCACACCAGTTACTCTGTACACCCACCGGGGTGTTAAAATCCTAGATGTGGTCCTTACCAATATGCGATAGCTTTGCTTCCCACCAATTGTAACTTCCACCTGGTTAAGTAGGACCACAAATCAGTCTCATTCACCTTAAGATGGAAGCCAAAAGCATCTACTATTACCTGAGTATTCAGAGATTATACTAAGGCTAATCTGCTAAAACTGAATGAAGACCTCACTAAATTTAAAATCCCCTTCCTACTTGATGACCCCCACTGCTTATTTGGAATTATTTACCATCAACTTTTGTGCAAATGGAAATAGCTGCATAGATGTAGCTGACCACCTTCAAAGTCAACGCAATGTCAAATTTAGAAAAAGCCCCTGTGGAGGAAGCTAAATATAAAGAAGCTCTTGCTAAACCTAATATGGAACCCTGGACCCTGATAAAATCAAACAAAGCCAGATGTGAGGTAAAGATAACCACCCAGGTAAAGGATAACCACTGCATCTTCTTCAACTGCGTTAGAAACATCAGAAGTAAAGCACAGAACTACACAAAGCTAATAGTAAATTATATCACATACTCTGACCCAGAGGATATTGACAATCTACTGGCAAACAAGTTTAGCTTAACCTTTACCCCACTCTCCCCTCCTATATTCCCAGCTCACATACCCATCTCTAAACCCTCCCTCAAATCATCCTAGAATAAGTCATCAAGGCACTATCCATGACCAAGAACACTATGGGACCAAATAACATACTGCCTGCCTACTGGCCATCCTGAAACAAGAGTTATCAGACCCCCTTCATAGGGTATTCAATATCAGCATCCAAACAGGCATTATGTCAGATAAATGGAGGAAAGAAATTCAATCCCTTGCACAAAGATGGAGTGTCAATGGACCCACAACCTGACCAGCCTTATCTGTAAGGCTATGAAAAATATAATTATGCAATTAATAAATAAGGATATAGACAACCTACAACAAACTCTTGCCCCAAGTCAGTTTGGATTTGTCAGGGTTCAATACTGTCTATTTAACCAGTTCAACTTATTTGAAAAGGTTACTGAAGCAATGGGTGAGGGTAAATCAGTACACACTATGCATCTAGATATTGCAAAATCATTCAACACTGTCCCATACTCAGGCATCTTAGATACACTCTTCCAGCTAAATGTAAATCCCTATGCAACTCATTGGATAGCTAACTGGCTCACAGACAGAACCTAGGAAATTAGGGTGGGCAGTTATACATCCTCCAGAAGGAATGTCATTAGTGGTGCCTTTTTGGCATTTACTTGTTGGAAATCAAAGTAAATGTTAAGGCTTTATGTTTGACGAAGTCTGCAGATGACTGTAAACTTGCTGCCATCATTAACTCCCCAGAGGATAACAAGATCCTCCAGGAAGGCCGTTCCCATATACAAAGCTGTTGTCAAACCATGGACTAAAACTAAATGCCAAGAAATGTACATAATTATACTTTGGTAAGCATAATTCCCCTTGCAACTGTCACACTGAGGACAACCCCCTGAAAGTTGATACTGTAGTCGGGGATCTGGGAAACTATATATACAATGAACCATCCTTTGATCTCCATGTATCCGCTATTGTAAAGAAGTTCTTTCCTTGCACAATTTTTAGCTAAATGCATGGCAACCAGGTCCAAGGGTATAATCATTCCACTGTACTTGTCTCTCTTCAGCCAGTCATTGAGTATAATGCCATTTTGGAATTTTCCAGTGTAAACACTAGTCACAACTTGAAAAACTGCAATGCTTCCTCGCTAAAAAGAAAAATCATAGATAAATCATAAAAACTAAGCCAGACAATCTCAAAGCCTTGTCCTTCTTCTCAGTATTATAAAGGCTAAAAGGGAGCCCCTGCCTTGTGTATACAGCCTCAACATGCCCTGCCCTTTCTAACCAATTGCACATTTGCAATTTCAAAGGTAGCATTAATATCCTCTTATGAGACATGTAGGTGATATAGGTATATGTTACAGACAATAACACTTCTATGGAACCATCTTTCACCCTGCATTAAGCAACATACTCACCTTACTGTATTCAAATATAATTTAGACGAATGGATGAGAAAATGCAAATTTACCCTCCAGTTCAGAAACCACTTCCCTCATAGACTGAGGCATCAAGTAAATATCCCAGAACTTCCTTGTTCTGACCACCTCTGGTTTACTAATACACAAAACACAAGTGCCAAAAAAGCAACATGAAAATGTAAGGCTAGGCTTCTTAAGACCCTCACAGATCAATAGCCTAGTAAACACCTATGAACCTGTGAACTTATCAACAAGCAGGAATCAGTAGTAAATTATAAAGGGTAAAATATTTGGCCTAATCCTCAATAAATGCAGATAGAATTATGGTAGGTTAGGTGTCACAGCTTTTGGTCAGCAGTGAATACTTCACATTCTGGTTTACTTTCATTGGACTAATTCTTGTAATACTTCAACAGAAGAGATGTGTAATGTTTTGGAGACTGTTTTTATACTCATCAGGTAAGTGAACTGACCCTACAGTGAACCATTTCAGATATTACCAGGTCCACAAGGTTAAGGGTGAATGCAATATTGTTTCTTATATTACTAGTTTGTCATGTTGGGGAAACTGATTTATTGAGTTAAGAAGATGAAAGATCAGTGCAAGTTATGATTATCACCAAAGAATGGTGTTTACAGTTTCAGCAAAATCCTCACTTCTCCGAAAGGAACTGATTATCAGCACAGTAAAGTCCTTGTTTTTAGTAACTACTTCAGTCAGTGGGGTACTCAAAGTGTTGTCATTATAAATGCATGGCATATCTTCTCTGAAAACACTGTACTGTTTGTCCTCGATTATTTTCATCAAACTCAACTACAGCTAGACTTTACTCTGCAAAACTCTAAAAGGTACAGCATTTTGTAGGAAGATTTTACTAATGAATTCTAGGTGTTTTAAGAATTATGCCCACTTGTGGCAAAAGCTTGAAGTAGTTTAAGTTAATACTTAAATATGTATGAAGTACTACGTGAAAACGTTTGGCTTTGTATAGTTTAGTATGTACTTAGATACTGAGCATGTATGAGGCTATGAGTGGGCATGCTTGAAAGAGTTAAGGCAAGCATTGGACAGTGCAGCTTTTATTATTAATATTTAAAAAAATAAAGGGGGGTTAATATGTTTTATATAGCGTTATCCTTATGTGAGCATCCTGTTGTTTGGTTTAAAGAATGTTAAGGGGGGCATGGAAAAGACTGGAAGATATAACTAAGAGGGGAACACAGAGAGAAAACATCAAGAGAGTTGGAGAAGGTAGGAGAGGATGGGTACTATGTTTTTGATGGAGGATAGACCCCCTCTATTTTTCAATTTTTTTAATATAAGATGGTAGCTTGGGTGGGAAGTAAGTAAGAGTGTGTGGCAGAGAGCATAAGGGAATGAGCGGACTGATGAGGAGTTCAGTCCACAAAGAACACCTGGTCCACAGGACCTCAAACATTTCCACTACCTGACATTGTTGCAATGGAGGACCCCAGTGTTGAAGGGGCAAGGGATTGTTGTGCTGCTGTGGTTAGCACAAAATAGGGCAGCGAGTCTTCAACCCACTGAAGAGAATCCTGGACTGGCAGAAGATGTATCTCCCCTACCTGTACCACTATGTTCTCAACCAAGTTCCAAAGCCCTCAGTCAGGGAGGCTTGCCAGACCACCATATGCCAGGGTGCCTAAAGGAAACATAGTACTGCCTTGGCAATGTGAGGATGTCCCTAGATGAGTAAATGTTGAATGCTCCCTGACCTGAGGGGCACAGGGCTAGAGTCCTCCTCAGATACTAGACCTGTAGAAAAATGAACAGACACGAGACAGAAAGAAAATAAAGAAGGACAAAGGAATGTACAATTAAAATAAGACAATGAGAGAAAACAAAGAAGAGACAAAGAAGAATTGCAGACAATAAATGAACACATACTGTTATATATCATTCCAGTCTTTATCATCACTGAATTTTATTTTTATTAAATCTTTATTCAAGTAAAACAAAATGTCTGGCAAATGCTTATGGGAATATAAGGAACAATCAGCTTACTGCAATCAAGTGTTGGTGATTTTTACATTTGCAGTTTACTGATGATACATGAGATATCAAGCATACCCATTCACAAAATGGAAGAGTCCAGCTGCCTCCATGAAGAGAAATTAGTTTAATTCAGTCTCTCCTGTTAGAAACGGACTGCAAAAACAGAGCTGAATATTTCCACACGGATGTTATATTTGAACAAATTCAAAGGAACCTTGGCAAGCACAAATAATTATTTATTCATAAAAAATGATAAGCGCTTTCATTTCATACAAAAGGAAACTTAATCAGATAAAAGTATCAGCATTACATTTCAGTTTTATATACCCCCTTAAAATGGCAGTCATTACAAAAGCATACTAAGACACCCTCCATTCCATTCATGATCAAAGTTGCCATAAAAATATTTTTTACAGCAAATCTACATAAAATAAAATATATACATATGCATGTATGCACATGTTTATCTTGAAAAACAAATTCCATATATGTTCAAATAGTCAAGTAAGTCATCTCTCTAATGCTTTAAGTTTTAAAATACTACTAACTGAAACCTGTCCATTCAAACCTGGCCAGCATATAGCATTCAACTATAGCTGCCTGATCAATTCATGTCTTTCTAATAATATAGACCATGCTCCACCCCTTTCATTTAACTGTAAAGTTTCCAAGACTATAAATTTAAAACAATTTCCTTCATTTTCTGCACAGTGTTTTGACAGGGCACTTGTCTCTTTTTAAGTTTAATATCTCTCAAATATTCATATATATGTGAATTAATCTTCCTGTCAGTTTTACCTATATAAAAACATGCACAGCATAGGGCACAATACTCCACCCTCTCTGACAAGTAAGAATATTTCGCTCACAGTTTCACCTTATACCCATTAATAGTCACCTCTGAAGCCTCTATTACCAATGAACAATATGAGTAAAAAAAATCACAGTGGTCTGTGAAACCACTTGTTTCTCAAACATATTTTCCAGATTCATCCCTTTCCTGTAATCAACAATAGGTTTTTCAGTAATAAGATCCTTCAAATCTTTATCAGGTTTTAAAATTTGCCAGTGTTTTTGTCAGTATGTTGGTTATTTGCCTACCATTAGCACAAAAAGTGGTGATGAAAGAGTTCTTATACTCCACATCAGTACTTTTTTCATTATTACTAAAACTGCCCATGGTGACCGAATCCATGTTATCAGTTGACAAAATTTCCTTCAGGCCAGTAGGATTTACATCATTTGGATAAACTGTTCCCTCTCTTACAATGGGTATAAAATGTCCCCTTTCTCTTTTATTCAGGATCTTTAGCATAACTTCATCTATTAGGGAGCAGGGATAGGCACACTTAGGGAACATACCTTTCAGAAGGTCACATTCATCCAAGAAAAATTCCATAGTGGACGCCATTCTTGCTGCCCTGACAAACTGACCCTTCACCATAGCCTGTTTTTGCTTAAACGGGTGTGCACTAGAAAAATGCAGTTAAGTGTTCGAGTATGTTTCTTTTCTAAAAATCTTGTAAACAAATCTATTATTCACTCAGAAACACATCCTGGAATGCAGTTTCTTCCTCACCTATTGCATGTGTAAATTTCAAAAAAAGATGGTGTACCATTAATATAATCCAAAAATTGAGGAATTACTTCTTTAGGGCCATCCCAAATAAAAAGAACATGTCATCCAAAAAGTGTGTATAAAGATGACAGTATTGATCGAACCTTGAATTAAACAAAAACTTACGCTGCTAACATAGCATTACAATATTTGCAAATACACCACCACATGGTGAAGCCATAGCCACCCCTTCACGTTGCATATAAAATTCTTTGCCAGATGTGATATATGTTATTAAACAAAACCATCTCAAAAAGTTGTTCCAAAACATTCATTTGTATTTGTGAAACACCTTTATCAACAAAATTTTCACAAAACCACTCGATTTCTACATCATGTGGAATTATAGAATATTAATCCTTAAAGTCAACAGTGATGAAAACAAAATCAGTCTTGAACTGAATTCGATTTTTTTTTTGAAGAATTCACAGGAGTCCTTACAAACAGAAGGTTCCTTCATTGCTAAATCCTTCAATTTAATACCAATAGATTTGGCTATGGGATGTGTGATAGACCCTCTTGCATCTACAATTAGACACATTGATGACTAGTGGAAATTTTTATGCAATTTAGGCAATCCAAAAATTGTTGGGATCCTAGAAAAAGGGACATTCAAAAAATTAAATTCCTCAATGGAGATACTTCCCTTAATGACTAAATCTTGGAAGGCCTCTTTTATTGCCCTATAGGCACAATTCACCTGATTTAAAGAACTAAGCTCATATGTTTCAGTTGCTAAACTTTCTTCATCTTACCATTGTAATCCTCATTATCACCACACTCCCCCTCCTTACCAGATTTCATAATTTGTATAGATTTCTCACCAAGTCTTTTCAGCTCTAATTTCTCAGCCTGAGTCCAATTATTTTCTATATAATTCCCATACGTACCAATTAACAAATGGCAATATTTTTGAAATTTCTGCCTGATATGGATTTGGCTGCAGTACTGTACAGAAAGCACTTTATTCCTTCTGTTATCTTTGTATATAATTACTCTTGCAGTTATAGTAACACAATCAGTTAAAGACAGAAAACAGCATTTATTACTCTGCAATTAATTTTTAAATGGAAATAAGTTTCTTATTCATACTTATGGGCACAGCCATGCCAATCTTTTGTTCTTTTGTGTTGAATTATATTCTATATCCTCATCAGCTACATAGAGAATAAATAGCAACAATATTGTTTATCTATCTCAAAAGTTTGTTCCTTAATATTCCTGACATGATTATTTGTACTATTCAGCAAGGCACCTGATGTTATTGCTGATCTTGCTTAGTAAATGTGCTTATTTCATTAAATATTTATTTTCTTTTTTTTAAATATGTTTCATTTATTAAGCATGTAATCAATACTCATAGATTGTCATATAGGCAATACACCTAATGCAGCTGTGCTAATTGTTACAATTTCATACGTTTGCACAGCTTGTCTGTTTGGGGTAGGGGTGTTTTCTGGAATCCTACCATACACTTTCAGTGTAGGTTCTGTTTTCCACTACATTTTGCATACTTAAGCAGCAGTTTTAAGAACTATCCTGTGAATTGTCATTAGGCGACACATTTACTTTATCCTCAATGTCAGAAGCTGTACATGCATAAAAAATTAACAAGTGAAAGTAAGGTTTAAAATCCTCCCACATCAACCTTACAGATGGATGCAGTCCATATAGTTCATGAAAAAATGTGGTGAGATAATTTGTAGAAATCCATACAGATATAAGCAAATGGTGATTTTTTTTTCATTATCCTCTGTGCTGTTCATTCACTTGCTAATTTAACCCCCCACCTCCCCCAACCTCCAGTCTGGCTAGGGTGTGTTGCCTGACTGAGTTCAGTCATCTTTTATGAATAGTTAATATTGTGGAAGAAACTATTGTGTTATACAATTGTCATTTTAACAAATATTTTATTGGTTTATACAAGCAAAATTATTTCTTTATAAAACAAATTGTCTGCTTGTAGTAAAGGTAATAACTAAGCTAATACCTGCTATGCATGAAAGTATGTGGTAATGCAAATATGTTATTTTAGCTTGTGTATAAATACACACTACATTTATATATATGCAAAATATTTGTTAGTAAAGTCTTACATATGTACGTCTGTAGGTTAGAGGCATATATATGCATACATTTATATATTTCTTTACTCATACATACACATTTGTATTTATGCAAAAAACATGTCATTACCTAAACATTCCATATATCTATACAGATGCATTACTGTATGCAGATATGTTTATGCTTTCTCATACATTATAATTACATACGGATACATATTTGAAGTTACACATACAGTTATTGTAGCACATACCTTCAGCTATGCAACAGTTATATAGTATGTGGTTTAAACCTATATTTAATATGATAAAAATGATACTGTACAACTCTGTCCCTCTCGCTTTCACCCGATCAACCCACTCAGGCAGCTGATCGGCCCTGCTCTTCTGTAGCTCATTGTATGTGTTTCAGCACCAGGAATCAGAACAAGTAATCATTGTCAGGGTTGACAGGTGCTCATCCAGCTTCTACTAGATGTCAATTTCCCTCCAGTCTGACCCATGGACACAGTCTTATCCTGGTGCAAATCTCTGGGAAGGTGGAATGTTATCTTGGTCTCCTTGTCAGACCAGATTAGAGCTCAGACTCATGCCGTCAGAAGTGGTGCTGTCATTCAAAGTTTCAGTACCAGAGTGAGGAATGTAAATTCAGGACTGTGATACACAGGTCTGGAACCACACTGTCTGGGTGTGACATCACCATAAAAAAAAAATTGACCCCGTTGGGACATTAGTACTGGAACTGATATTACTGATAAGCTTGGTTTAATCAAATTGCTTTGTCACATACATTATTTAAGGAATACTTTCACATTTACTTTTCATCTTGAATAAAAGTTATGTCATGATAACATTACTTTTTAAGTTGCTTTCATCTTTTTCAGCTTATGAGATTAACTTTTGTTATTTTTATATGACTAGTAAACCTAGTGGTGATGTAGAAATCCTTTGTTTAAGCATGACCTTTTCAGTATTACATCAGTGTAAATCATTTCCATGTGCATGACTTTTGTTTTGCTTAAGTAAATAAAGATACGTCATTGTGTATGTCATAATGAATTTATGTTAAGCATTGAGTGATTTGAGATAATAAGGTGTATTACACTTTGCAGGATGGCCATTGATTATACTTCATGTACATGTAGACTTGATGAGATGTGACTCCATTATCCTTTTTCTAATCATAGGGACGTTTGAGAATAACTAGGGTTGTTTGGATGTTTCCAAGGACAGTTGAGGTATGCTGGAGACCGCTGCTACAGCAAGCACGTTCACAAGTACGTACATGAGGTACACTTACTTGGATTTGTGAATTATGTTTTCATGTATTACTGCAATTCATAGAAATATGGATAATAAGCATAATTTGCATATGACATGTGTAAATTCCCCTGAACTTATGAGAATAAGTTTAAGAGCAACATATCCAAAAAGCAGGAGACCAGGATCCAATCCACATAAACAATGTTTATTGAGCACTTTCGTTTCTTGAATAGAAACTTCTTCAGAATAACACAGCATATTACCCAACAGCCTTATATATGCTATTCCAGCAAATTAGTAGTCATCATTAACTAATTAATAAAATAATGTTCCTGAAAGGACATAAAAACATTTAAAGAGCAACACACATATATATTGCCCTCACAATAAAAAAAGAAAAAATACAATTAAAAGCATGTAAAAAATACTTGACAATTAAATATATCCCATAATAAGTTAAAAATTATCAAAGCAACAGATGTCAATATTTATGCACATGAAAGTATATATGTATTTGTTGATTATTAGCATCCTACCCTAATAGTAGGTATTGATGACTGTCATATAAGAAATTGTGCCTTGAGCCGGAGGACAGAGCTGATGGATACTGCACTATTAAGACCCAGTGCTTCAGATGCATTTGTCCCAATTTGCCATCTAAGCTCAGCCATTTCTAGGTAATCGTAGAGTGGCCCACCTCTTTAACCCATCCTAACCTGCTCAATGATAATGAATCTGAACCTATATCCTTCATTGGTTACTATATGTCCTGATAATGCATTTTTAACATCTTTCCTACTGATGTCATAGTAGTGTTGGTAAATTCTACTTCTAAATGCATTTTTAGTTTTACCAATGTAAAAACTCAGACATTAGGTACACAGGGCAAGGTACACGACTCCTTTACTACTGCAGGAGACTTTCCCTCATATAGTGCGATTTCATAATTGGGAATACAAATCCCCTTGGCTTCAATGATATATTGGCATTGCAGGCAATAGCAGCTTTTTACCATCCCTGCCCCTATATCAGGATCACATTTCTGCCTTTCCAACATATTTTTGATACTACATTCCTTTTTTATATACAATGTTGGGAACAGGGCCTAACAACTGCTCCTGTTCTGCATCACTCCTAAAAATGTTCCAGTTATGTTCAGTAATATTCCTAATGCTGCAAAAATGCTGATTAAACTTAAAAATAGCAGATTGTTATGGAAAGTCTTAGTCTCTTAATTTTCCTTGTTTGATAACCCTTCTCCTGTACCAACAGGGGGAAAAAATAGCCACTAGTTCTCTTGTTTCTTACCTCCTGAAGGATGTTGTTTAAATAATTATCTGGATAACCTCTATCTAGTAACATCCCTTTAAGGGTCTCAATTTGCTGTATAAATTGATCGTATTCAGATATCATCTTGGCAAGCCATACCCCGTGTCCTTTTACTAAAGCCTTCTTTTGGTGCAGGGGGTGGTAACTATCAAAATGTAGGAGGCTATTGGAGTAGGTGGGCTTGTGAAAAATAGTGGAGTTGAAATGTTTATTGACCACATATTTCTTGACGGTAATGTCTAAGTAATTCACCTCTGTAACACTAATAGAATGTGTAAATTCAAGAAAATCTGTGCTGGTGTTCAGGAATTCAAGAAAGCCTTCTAGTTCTGTCATATCACTGTTCCACAAAATGATGATATCATCCAGGTAATGAATGTAAAATGTCCATGAGTTAACATAAGGGCAGTTAAAAATAATATCTTTTTCCCAAAATGCCAGTACTATGTTCACAAAAATGGGGGCACAGGCTGCCTCCATTGCTACCCCCTTAACTTGTTTAAATAACTGCTGTTTGAAGGTAATAATGTTGGTATCTAGCACTAGTTCCATAAGTGTTCTAAAGATGGGGGCACAGGCTGCCCCCATTACTACCCCCTTAACTTGTTCAAAGGCAATAATGTTGGCATCTAACACTAGTTCCATACGTGTTCTAAGTGGGGGCACAGGCTGCCCCCATTGCTACCCCTTAACCTGTTCAAAGGTAATAATGTTGGTATCTAACATTAGTTACATAAGTGTTCTAATTGGGGTCACAGGCTGCCCCCATTGCTACCCCCTTAACTTGTTCGAAGGTAATAATGTTGGTATCTAACACTAGTTCCGTAAGTGTTCTAATTGGGGGCACAGGCTGCCCCCATTGCTACCCCCTTAACTTGTTTAAATAACTGCTGTTTGAAGGTAATAATATTGGCATATAACATTAATTCCATAAGTGTTCTAAAGATGGGGGCACAGGCTGCCCCATTGCTATCCCCTTAATTTGTTCAAAGGTAATAACGTTGGTATCTAACACTAGTTCCATAAGTGTTCTAATTGGGGGCACAGGCTGCCCCATTGCTACCCCCTTAACGTGTTCAAAGGTAATAATGTTGGTATCTAGCACTAGTTCCATAAGTGTTCTAAGTGGGGGCACAGGCTGTCCCCACTGCTACCCCCTTAACTTGTTTGAAGGTAATAATGTTGGTATCTAACACTAGTTCCATAAGTGTTCTAAAGATGGGGGCACAGGCTGCCCCCATTGCTACTCCCTTAATTTGTTTAAATAACTGCTGTTTGAAGGTAATAATGTTGGTATCTAACACTAGTTCCACACGTGTTCTAATTGGGGGCACAGGCTGCCCCCATTGCTGCCCCCTTAACTTGTTTAAATAACTGCTGTTCAAAGGTAATAATGTTGGTATCTAACACATGAGGGCACAGGCTGCCCCCATTGCTACACCCTTAACTTGTTTAAATAACTGCTGTTTGAAGGCAATAATGTTGGTATCTAACACTAGTTCCATAAGTGTTCTAAAGATGGGGGCACAGGCTGCCCCCATTGCTACCCCTTTAACTTGTTCGAAGGTAATAATGTTGGTATCTAGCACTAGTTCCATAAGTGTTCTAATTGTTAAGATGATGTTATGATTTAGGGTTGTGTACTAGCAAAGATATTGGTAAAACCAATCAATCCCTGTGTCATGGGGTATGATAGAGAATAAATCCCGAACATCAGTTGTGATAAAGATCAGATTATCAGTATACATATCTTTCTTGATTTTAGATATCCAAGGGTAGTCCTTCAAAATATTTGTTTAATTTACTGTCAATGTATTTAGCAATGGGAAATGTTTTAGATGCCCGTCCATCCACAATGGGTCTGAATGGGGGGGGGGGGTCAACTAGGTATTTGTGTAACCTGGGGACACCGAATATTGTAGGTATTTTAGGATGTTTAACTAACAAGTACTGATGCTCCTCAGGGTGGATTTGTTGGTTCATGAGCAATTCTTCCAACATAACATCCACCTTGCTATAGAAAATGTTCTTCTCATTCAAACTAACGTCACAGTAGGTATCACCATATAATAGGGTAAACATTTTATTTATGTAGGAATTATAGTTCATGATAACCAGGCCTCCACCTTTGACGGGTTTCATAACCCTTATTTCAGTATTGTCACAAATTTCTCTTAATAGTGCCCATTCCACTGTGTTCAAATTGTTACATCATCTCCCCTTGTCCCTGTTGAACAATTCCCTGATATCTTTCTCACATAATTTTTCAAAAGTTAATACTGAAGGATGCAAAGTTGGGTTGAAAATACTTGCTTTTTTTATGAATGGTATACTCAGAGACGTTAGTGCTTGTTCCCTTGAATAAAAATTCAAAATTCAATTACCTGGTAAAAAGTTTTAAATCAATTATGGTCTGATCTAATGAATCTTTTTTATCAGGTACAAACGTCAAACCTTTTTCAAACAAGTCTGCAACTTGACCATTAAATTCAAAATTGCTGTAGTTATATACTTTGAAATCGCCTCCACTATTCTGTAGTACAACCAAATTACAGTTAGATTCAGCATTCAGTATCTTTTCCCTCTCCATTTCCCCTTTGTGTATGTGGGATATTGTTGGTTGTAGTTGTAATATTTATCCCCCCCTCTCTGGTTCCTTAATCTTTATGACCTCCTTTGGAGGGATATTCTAAAGGGTTGGGGTGTTATCATTGTTCACAGCATTATTATTATTGTTAATATTAGGTGTATCATACGCAGTTTCTCTATTACCACTTTGCTGCCCCATAGGAGGTAGCGGATATGCCCTGTCTTCCTCATACTCTCTTTTATCCCTTCTAAGTTGACTCATTTTCCTTTGTTTTAATTCAGCCATAGTAGTATCAATTTTTACAAACATATTAAAATAATTGGACTTTTTGCTTTTAAATAAATCCGTTTGGATATTTTGATCCAGTATGTTGATTTTGCTAAGTAAATCAACCATTTTGCGGTCATTGTCCCTTATTAAACAGTTTAACAGTTCACAGCCATTTTTGTTAAAACGTTTAAGCAGTTCCAAGTGTAGAAGAGAGTCTCTTACCAGCCCTGTAGGGAACTTCCAGAACTGAAGGCCCTTAGGAATATGTTCTGTACGCACACATTCTCTCAGATAGCTGCTTTCCAACTGCAGCTTCTGATAGTCCGTGGTTAGTTTTTCAAGTTTAAAGATTTGTTCATTTTGATTCCCATGATTTTGTGCTGGTTGTTGTCTAGATTCACCTTGCTATTCTTTTTCTCCCTCTAGCCTTTGTGAAAGTGCATTGCAGCCATTGTAGGAATTTCCCACCCCCTCTGTTCCTGTATTTGAGGTAATATGCAAATCAAGCCTCCCTGATTGGCTGGAATCCCTTCGTCTTTCTCTTTGAGCTGGTGTAATGCCACTGTCGAGTTGAGGATTTGAAGAGCTTGAGCAAGTGAAGTCAGTGAAGGTGAATCAGTGACCTCAGTCCCCTCCATACAGAAACAATGAAAACAAGGCTCCACACAAAGTGTAATATCCAAAAAGCAGGAGACCAGGATCCAATCCATTGCATTTTTTCTTTTTTACTGTTGCTTTGATTATTTTTAACTTATTATAGGATATATTTAATTGTCAAGTATTTTTTATATGCTTTTAATTGCATTTTTTTCTTTTTTACTGTGGGTGCAATATATATATGGGTGTTGCTCTTTAAATGTTTTTATGTTCTTTTTGGACATAATTTTATTAATAGTTAATGATGACTACTAATTTGCTGGAATAGCATATATAAGGCTGTCGGGTAATATGCTGAGTTATTCTGAAGAAGTTTCTATTCAAGAGACGAAACCACTCAATAAACGTTTGTGTGGATTGGATCTAGGTCTCCTGCTTTTTGGATATTACAGTTTGTGTGGAGCCTTGTTGTCATTGTTTTCTGTATGGAAGGGACTGAGGTCACCAATTCACCTTCACTGACTTCACTTGCTCAAGCCCTTCAAATCCTCAACTCGACAGTAGCGAATATAGCCAGTCGAGTTAAAAAGATGACCCAACAAGCCAGTTCTTTACATTTATTGGCTAATTCTTCATGTCCGGGCCCAAATGGAGCAGGAATCAGCAACTCTACAGACTTCTCTGATAGTTTCAACATCAGTGGCATTACACCAGCTCAAAGAGAAAGACAAGCGGATTCCAGCCAATCAGGGAGGCTGGATTTGCATATTACTTCAAATACAGGAACTGAGGGGATGGGAACTTCCTACAATGGCTGCAATACACTTTCACAATGGCTAGAGCGAGGAAACAAATAGCAAGGTGAATCTAGACAACAACCAACACAAAATCATGGGACTCTAAATGAGCAAATCCTTAAACTTGAAAAACTAACCATGGACTATTGGAAGCTGGAGTTGGAAAGCAGCTATCTGAGGGAATGTATGCCTACAGAATGTATTCCTAAGGGCCTTCATCTCTGGAAGTTCCCTACAGGGCTGGTAAGAGACTCTCTTCTACACTTGGAACTGCTTGAACTTTTTAACAAAAATGGCTGTGAACTGTTAAACTGTTTAATAACGGACAATGACTGCAAAATGGTTGATTTACTTAGCAAAATCAACATATTGGATAAAATATCCAAACGGATTTGTTATTTGAAAGCAAAAAGTCTGATTATTTGAATATGTTTGTAAAAATTGATAGTACTATGCCTGAATTAAAACAAAGGAAAATTAGTAATTAGAAGGGTTGAAAGAAAGTATGAGGAACACAGGGCATATCCGCTACCTCCTACGGGGCACCAAAGTGGTAATAGAGAAACTGGGTATGATGCACCTAATACTAACAATAATAATAATGCTGTATTTCTGTGAACAATGATAACACCCTGACCCTTTAGAATACCCCCCCAGGAGGTCAGAGGGATTAAGGAACCAGAGAGTGGGGGATACTTATTACAACTACAACCAACAATACCCCACATACATGAAGGGGAAATGGAGAGGGAACAGATACTGAACGCTGAATCCAACTGTAATTTGGTTGTACTACAGAACAGTGGAGGAGATTTCAAAGTATAGAACTACAGCAGTTTTAAATTTAATGGTCAAGTAGCAGACTTGTTTGAAAAAGGTTTGACGTTTGTACCTGATAAAAAAGCTTCATGGGATCAGACCATAATTGATTTAAAACTTTTTACCAGGAAATTGAATTTTTAATTTTTATTCAAGGGAACAAGCACTAACGTCTCTGAGTATACCATTCATAAAAAAAACAAATATTTTCAACCCAACTTTACATCCTTCAGTATTAACTTTTGAAAAATTATGTGAGAAAGATATCAGGGAATTGTTCAACAGGGACAAGGGGAGATGATGTAACAATTTGAACACAGTGGAAAGGGCACTATTAAGAGAAATTTGTGACAATACTGAAATAAGGGTTATCAAACCCGACAAAGGCGGTGGCCTGGTTATCATGAACTATAATTCCTACATAAATAAAATGTTTACCCTATTATATGGTGATACCTACTGTGAAGTTAGTTTGAGGGTGAAGAACATTTGCTATAGCAAGGTGGATGTTATGCTGGAAGAATTGCTCATGAACCAACAAATCCACCCTGAGGAACATCAGTACTTGCTAGTTAAACATACTAAAATACCTACAATATTCGGTGTCCCCAAGTTACACAAATACCTAGTTGACCCCCCCTCCCCTCCATTCAGACCCATTGTGGATGGACGAGCATCTAAAATATTTCCCATTGCTAAATACATTGAAAGTAAATTAAAAAATATTTTGAAGGACTGCCCTTGGATACTTAAAGACTCCTGGGATTTTCTATCTAAAACCAAGAAAGATATGTATACTGATAATCTGATCTTTATCACAATTGATGTTCCGGACTTATTCTCTATCATACCCCATGACACAGGTATTGATTGGTTTTACCAGTATCTTTGCCAGTACACTACCCTAAATCATAACATCATTTTAACAATTAGAACACTTATGGAACTAGTGCTAGATACCAACATTATTACTTTTGAACAAGTTAAAGGGGTAGCAATAGGGGCAGCCTGTGCCCCCAATTAGAACACTTATGGAACTAGTGTCAGATACCAGCAATATTACCTTCGAACAGCAGTTATTTAAACAAGTTAAAGGGCTAGCAATGGGGGCAGCCTGTGCCCCCAATTAGGACACTTATGGAACTAGTGTTAGAAACCAACATTATTATGTTTGAACAGCAGTTATTTAAACAAGTTAAGGGGGTAGCAATGGGGGCAGCCTGTGCACCAATTTTTGCGAACATGGTACTGGCATTTTGGAAAAAGATATTATTTTAAATTGTCCTTATGCTAACTCATGGACATTTTATGGTCGTTACCTGGATGATATCATCATTTTGTGAAACAGTGATATGACAGAACTAGAAGGCTTTCTTGAATTCCTGAACACCAGTACAGATTTTCTTGAATTTACACATTCTATTAGTGTTACAGAGGTGAATTACTTAGACATTACCATCAAGAAATATGTGGTCAATAAACATTTCACCTCCACTATTTTCCGCAAACCCACCTACTCCAATAGCCTCCTACATTTTGATAGTTACCACCCCCTGCACCAAAACAAGGCTTTAATAAAAGGATAGGGGGTACGGTTTGCCAGGATGATATCTGAATACGATCAATTTATAGAGCAAATTGAGACCCTTAAAGGGATGTTACTACATTGAGGTTGTCCAGATAATTATTTAAACAACATCCTTCAGGAGGTAATAGACAAGAGAGCTAGTGGCTATTTTTTCACCTTCTTGGTACATGAGAAGGGTTATCAAACAAGGAAAATCAAGAGACTAAGACTTGCCATAAAAAATCTGCTATTTTAAAGTTTCATCAGCATTTTTACAGCATCAGGAATATTACTGAACATAACTGGAACATTTTTAGAATTGATGCAGAACAGGAACAGTTGTTAGGCCCTGTTCCCAACATTGCATATAAAAAGGAATGTAGCATCAAAAATATGTTGGAAAGGCAGAAATGTGATCCTGATATAGGGGCATGGATGGTAAAATGCTGCTATAGCCTACAATGCCAATATATCATTGAAGCCAAGGAGATTTGTATTCCCAATTATGGGAGACACACTATATGAGGGAAAGTCTCCTGCAGTAGTAAAGGAGTGGTGTACCTCTCCCTATGTACCCAATGTCCGGGTTTTTACATTGGTAAAACTAAAAATGCATTTAGAAGTAGAATTTACCAACACTAATATGACATCAGTAGGAAAGATGTTAAAAATGCATTAGCAGGACGTATAGTAACCAATGAAGGACATGGGTTCAGATTCATCATCATTGAGCAGGTTAGGATGGGTGAAAGAGGTGGGCCACTCAATGATTACCTAGAAATGGCTGAGCTTAGATGGCAAATTAGGACAAATGCATCTGAAGCACCAGGTCTTAACAGTACAGTATCCATCAGCTCTGTCCTCCGGCTCAAGGCACAATTTCTTATATGACAGTCATCAATACCCACTATTAGGGTAGGATGCTAATAATCAACAAATACATATATACTTTCATGTGCGTAAATATTGACATCTGTTGCTTTGATTATTTTTAACTTATTATGGGATATATTTAATTGTCAAGTATTTTTTATATGCTTTTAATTGTATTTTTTTTTTTTTTTTACTGAGGGCAATATATATGTGTGTTGCTCTTTAAATGTTTTTATGTCCTTTCAGGAACATTATTTTATTAATTAGTTAATGATGACTACTAATTTGCTGGAATAGCATATATAAGGCTGTTGGGTAATATGCTGTGTTATTCTGAAGAAGTTTCTATTCAAGAGATGAAAGTGCTCAATAAACATTGTTTGTGTGGATTGGATCCTGGTCTCCTGCTTTTTGGATATTACCATTTGTGTGGAGCCTTGTTTTCATTGGTTTAAGAGCATTATATTAACTTGCAATAACTCAAGATAGGTGGGAAGTGCTTTAGGAAATTGCAAGCTTATTCAAGTAAGAAAACAATAATAAAAATAATGGAAATTAGTTGAAAGCAGTTGATACTGATTTTAGATAACACATACCTCTCAAGTGTACCTCATTACGAGGAACATACCTCATTTGGGGTCTTAAAAAGTTAATGTTCCTCAAAGTTCCTTGAAGTTCCACATGAGTTAGGAATTTTTTTAAGTGAAATCCGTGGTAAATAGTAATGAATCATATTAATTCATTAAAAGATCTCCTTTATAAGTAAAACCAGCTTATTTTAACCATTCTATGGCCTTCTTAGCTGAAGTTGTTGTAAGCCATTAGTATGTGTTCCACATTTTGCCCATTTGTTCCACATTATGAGGGCTAGTGTTCCTCATTTTGGAGATGGAAGGTTGAGAGCTATGACTGTTTACCAGGATTAATGTGCATTTTATATATCTGGCAATTAGATGCAAGTGATTTATGTCTTTATTCAGGATATAAGTGACACGTGTTAATGGGAATTCCTGACAGCAGCACTGAAATTGTGTGGGGAAATAATGACTGTGAAACGTATTTTGGAAATTTTTTGGAGGCATTTACTGATTATGACACACTATGTGCTACATGCTACATGCTTTGAGTTTTTGTGTCAGGATACATGCTTCATTACTGGAAAATTTACATTAGTCATAAAAAATAGCAATATAAATATGAGTAAGTGGTAAGAAAAGGATAACAGTCAGAAATGGCATAACATGACAGTGTGGTGTTAAGTGCTTCAGTGTTACTAGGAATTTGTTGATGATGCTGTGCAGGTTACTACCAACTGGCTGAATTTGTACTTGCAGAATATGTGTGTACGAATATGGGTATTGTGTCACCATACATGTTTTTTTGTACTCAGATCTGTAATTTATTTGCAATGAAAGTAGACATGCTTTCGTTGCTGTATTTTTTTGGTTGATGACAGGATCAAAAGTCTCAGTACATGACTTTGGCATGTGGTTTTATGTAAACGAATGATGCAGCAGCAGGAATTAATACAGAGAAAGGACAACTTCAGCCATGAGGGTAATCACATCCTTTAGGACATATGGCAAATGCCTTTTTGGAAAAGAGTGTTCCAAACAAGCTGAGATGGCAAAGGCATGGCCCCATGTAGTTATGGATATAAATGCTGTTGGCAAAAAAGTATATTTATATGTGTGTGTGTGTGTGTGTGTGTGTGTGTGTGTGTGTGTGTGTGTGTGTGTGTGTGTGTGTGTGTGTGTGTGTGTATGTACACACACACACACACACACACACACACACACACACACACACACACACACACACACACACACACACATAAATATATATATATATATATATATATATATATATATACCTACACTCACACACACACACACACACACACACACACACACATATATATATATATATATATATATATATATATATATATATACCTACACATACAAAAGAAGGATGAAATGCAATGATTAAATGTTACTCACAACAATTACTACTAACAGGTGAACCCTCCACTTCTGCACATAAAGGTACTGTTGAACGGACTGTGCATGGTAAGTGGCCTTCAAAATACATTCTACAGCTGACAGTACTGTACCTCACCATCTGAGTAGTAATGCATTCAATTTATTTTTTATGGAGTTAGCAGCAGAAATAAATAGTTGTACTATTCCAATAAATTTAGAGGATTTCAGCAGCAGAATGCTTGATGCTGCTGATGATAATAACACAGTTATATTCATAAGACGGCCTGAGGAAAGTAGCTGACAGCTGGCAAGTTTAATGGCAGGATCTCACAACTCACAACATGTTAGTAACTCTGCAAGAAGTGACTTTAAATCAAAAGGTCAAGCACATAGTGACATTACACTGCCAGCTGTACAGGAAGAAAACCCATGTACCTCTATACCAGGGCCTCCAAACTCACAGGAATGCCTTATGGATAATGGCAGAAATTCAGAAGCAGCAGCGTTCACAGTGACACCTTTACAAAGGGGTGCCAGGTGCAAGCATTTGTCATAGCTACCCCAGGAAACACACCAAGCACTGGCTGCTCAGCATCAAATGTGTTGCAACATTGTTAAGGCTCAATGAGAGTGAAGTACAAATGGTTAGAGTACTCCATGTTTTATGTGATGATTTCCAACACTACATGGAAATGGCAGAGAGTAGAGATAATGCCATGATCACCCTGGCCATACTATGTTTGCACACCAAGCATTCATGGCCATGTCTATTGGTACACTGGTGAGGACTTTCCAGATTCAAATACGCATCAGTGTTGGAAGGGGAAGAAGGCAGGGTACCATTTGGACAAGTGGGAACATATTACTTCACGCTACAAGTGCTTTGCAAGAAGGTGGTATTACTACTGGGGGGAACCAGCACAATAAAAGTGATTTATCAACTTGTAGTACAGCCTCTCATTTCAGATCCCGGTCCTGCAGCACTGTCAGATCAGTATCTGTAGGATCACCTGCATCATGTCGGTCATGACACTGCAGCATGTCACAATCTACTTGACTTGACAGCCCCTCCTCAAGATCTCCTGTAGCTTCACCTACCATATCTTTAGAAGATGTCGTGTGTGACACATTTGACCATGTCCTACTGTGATTCAAGCCAAACCATTCATGCAATTACAATTAGATTTCAACAGAGAGGTGTCAATGCTTAAATGTAAAGGCAATGATATTTATAGCTTCATAGGTTCATAGGTAGGTACTAGGCTATCAGACCAAGGGCCTATGTAAGCCTAGCCAACAAGGTTCCCTGGCTTACGCCACCCAAGAAAGTTATTTTCCTGTGTCACTGTCGAGCAGAGACACAGAAGTGATCCCCGGGGTGTATTTCCTATTTTCCATCCACTCATCAAGATTTTTCTTGAAGAGTGCTAATGAAGAACTTTGCTTGACATAGATGGGTAGCCTGTTCCAGAGCATGGGAAGTCTCTGGGACATGAATCTATCCCTCTAGCATATCCTGTTTATTGTGGTGACAAGGTTTAGGTCCCTAGAGTGTGTAGCTCGGAGGGATTGGGATTTCTTTAGGTATAGCATGTCCAACAGCTCTGGGTTTGACATAGCTTTATATGTTAGGCAGAGATCACCTCAGAATAGGTGATATGCTATGGAGTAAAGCTGGAGTGTTTTGAGGCAGTCAGTGTAGGGCATTTGTTTGAGGCCAGTAATCATCTTTGTGAGGTACTTTTGTGGCCTTTACAGCTGCTGCAGATGTCTTGTGAGGTACATTCCAAAAGGGGTGTTGTACTCTATAATGGTTCTGATGAGTGTCGAGTAGAGGGGAACAATGACCTCTTTTTTTCTGGATGAGAACCCTTTTATGATGAGGTGTGCCATGTAGAAGGACTTCCTGACTACTGTGGCGATGTGACTATCAAAGGAGAGACTACTGTCCACCTGGGTCCCAAGGTCTCTTATCACGCATTCGGCATTAAGTAGATTGCTGCCTATGTGGTAGTTCATAGGTACAGAGTTTTTACCAAAGGGGATGACACTGCACTTTTTGGCATTGAGCTTGAGGCCGTGGCTCTGACACCAGGCATCTGTCTCAGTGAGGCCCTTCTGTAGGATGTTCACATCATTTGGGGACTTGACTATGGCTCCTAGTTTTCAGTCATCTGTGAACTTCATTAGCCAGAGGCCTTCTGTGTTAGCCTGTACTTCAGAGAAGTAGATACCAAACAGGAGAGGTCCCAGGACAGAAACCTGTGGTACTCCACTTGTCACTGCTTTGAGGTCAGATTTGGAGTCTGCAACTTTTACAGTGTGGGTTCTGTCAGTGAGCCAGTTGGAAACCCATCTTGTAACATAGGGATTTATACCTAGCTTAGTGAGTTTAGCTATAATTCCAGAAGGGGGGATGATGTTGAAAGCCTTGACGAGGTCAAGATAGGCTGTGTGAACCACCTTACCCTCATCTACGGCTTTGGTGACTGCCTTAAAGAAGTCAATCAGGTTCAGGAGGCATGATCTGCCTTTCACAAACCCGAACTGTGTGGGATCTAGAGTTTGGAGGTTACCAATTTCTTTGTTTATGAGTTCCATGATGATACGTTCCATGGCCTTGCAGACCAGGCTCGTCAGGCTAATAGGTCGATAGTTCCCAGGATCAGTGGTGGCTCCCCCTTTGTGGAGTGGGATAACTGTTGCTGTGCACCATTCAGTGGGCACAAAGCCTGATGCGAGGCTATTATTTAACATGGTGCTTAAGTGGGGAGCCAGTTCACTCTGAAGTTCGTGTAAAACGCAGCCTGGGATGTTGTCCGGTCCCATGGATGCTGTGTTTTTGGCTTTAGAGAGTGCAGCTTTTACCTGCATAGTTGTGATTACATGGACTCTGCATTCTTCCTGTATAGATATGGGCCCTTTAGGGGGTGAGAGGGGGGTAAAGTTAGCACTGAACCTATCTGCCAGGATGTTGGCAATATCAGTTGGTTCTGTAATTTTCTTGCCTTTGTGCTGTAACTCAGAGCAGATCTGGGTGTTGCCATCGCGATTCTTGACATAGCTATAGAATGCTTTGTGGTTGTCCTTGGAATTAATGGTGATTTTGTTTTTGTAGCTAGCTTTGTAGGATCTTATAAGGGATCTCAGCTTCTTACTGAGGCTGACCAGGGAGCTCCTCCACTCATGGGATTTTACTCTCTTTTGCAACAGTTTCTTCCTTCTGTTGTACAGCTTGTTTATTGCAGAAGACCACCAGATTGGCTTCCTTATTTTGGAGGATAACATTTTGGTTCTGTTTGGGATAGCACGATCCATGCACTCGTGTAAGTGCTTATAGAGTGCATTGGTGCAGGATTCAGCAGTTGTAACTGTATTGTCCATCTACATGGGTGTCATGAAGTTCACCATTTCTGTCCTAAGAAGCATGAAGTTGGCTTTGGAGACATTTTTTACTGTGGTTTCATTAATGGCGGTTGGGGGCGGGATGTGGATATCAAGGGTGATTAGCTTATGGTCAGATCGGACCAATGAGGAGTTGACTTCAGGTGTGGAACACCGGTCATTCATATTGGTAATGACTAGGTCTAGGATATTGTTGCCCCTGGTGGGGGTGTGGATAAGTTGATCCAGGGCATTGGAGTTTATGAATTCCAGAAAGCATTGAGTTAAGGAGTTGGTACACGAGTAGTTTTCCCAGTTAATGGTGGGGTAGTTGAAGTCACTCATTATTAGGGTGTGAAAAGAGGAGTGGGAATCCTTTTGCATGGTGGGGGATCGGTAGGATGCTACAATTTGGATTGCAGTTTTGCCCAGAGTTAGTTGCACTTGGATAACCTTGGAAGCATTAAGCTGAGCAACTAGCCTGGAGGTGTGGATATCCTTAATGAATATGGACACACCTCTGCCTTTGGTGTTTCGGTCCAGGTTACATGGCCGAAAAGTGTGGTATGAGTTATAGCCTGGTAGTGCAGGGGTGCTCTCTGGAGCCTTGAACCAGGATTCAGTCACTGCACAGATATCGATGTTCTCCATTTTAAGGAGTGCCTCGAGTAGTGCATTTTGAGATTTAGACTTCTAGCATTGAGTAGCATTACCCTCAGTTTTTGCTTGCCTCTTCCTGTTATGGTGGTGAATTTGTTATTTGAACCTTGCCTAAAAAAGGCACTATAGGGGCAGCAAGAGCCTTAGCCAGTATCCGGAATCCCAGGGGCGACAGGTGCATGCCATCTGTGGCAAAGCATCGTGGTCTGTGGACCATGTCATCCCAAACAGACAGATACTGGATCCCCTCAGAATGACACCAGAAGCTTAGCCAATTGTTGAAGTCAATCATTTTGTCCTTGTACTGCGGTATCATTCTGGGTGATGGCAGAATGCTACTCAGGGCTAGAGTCATACCTGCCTGGGCTACAAGATCAAATATCTCTTCCATGTCTCTTTTCATGTAGTCCAGGGAGGTACATCTCAGGTCATTCACACCGACATTGACAATGACAGTGTCATATTTGTACTTGCTGTGGAGTGACCTGAGTGCATGGGTTATGTGGCAGATCCTGGCACCCGACAGACAGCTGACAGTAACCTTCTCCTTGTTTAGCCTGGTGAGTGGGACATCAGTGTGCCTGACTATAGAGTCACCTATGACTAGTGTGTTGGGTACGTTGTTTTGCCTTATTGGCTGTGGTTGAGTGGCACACTGAGTCTGTGGGCTATGTGTCATTTGAGTTGTGTTGGGGATGGAGGTTGCTTGCGTTTCTGCTTTGGAGGTCTCTGTTGCTTAGACAGGTTATTATTGAGAGCCTCCGTGAATGTTTTTGTGTTAATATGTGTGGATTTTGGTGGTGTAGATTTAGTGAGACTATGTGATGAGTGTGGTGTGGTGCAAATGTTTACCTTCTCCTCATGACTGTCAAGTTCAGTCTTGGTTGGAGAGAGCTTTACCTCCAGTTTGGCTAGATAAGTGTATCTGTCACAGGTTGTAGTGTTGGGTGGTAGGAGGAGAGGGTTGTCTGTGTACATGAGGCAATTTCTACATTGCCTCAAGATGCCAAGATTCATCAGATAGACAGGAGAGAACACTGGGAGCTGACTCTTGGACATGCCTGAATAAAAAACTGTTTTCCTCTAGATAAGTGAGGAAAGTGAGTACAAGAGCTGTTTTTCTCTAAGCAAGTGAGAAAAGTAATTTTTTTAATAATAAAAAAAAAAAAAAAGAAATGAATGCAGATTGTAACGCATGACTAAGACAAGCATCTGCATATGTTTGAGTTCAGTAATTATATTGCTTAGAAGTAAGAGAAATGTCTGAAAAGAAAGCTGTATGTCATAACATTCAAATTGCAAGGATTCACGGAAGTGGTGCAGCAGTGTCGCAGTGGTGCAGCAGTTAATGTTGTCACCTCACAGCAAGAGGTTCTCCGGTTTGATTCTCAGCTGGGGTGCCTTCTGTGTGGAGTCTACATGTCCTCTCTGCATTCATGTGGGTTTCCTCTGTGCACTCCAGTTTCCTCCCACGTTCCAAAGACATGCGTCTGGAGCATTTCTCCCTAGGCCTCTGCTGAAAATAGGCTCTGTCATAGTTGGACATCCTGGTCAACAAATGATAAATAAATAATAAGGCCCTAACATTATCACACATTTCAATTCAGCAATGGGTTAGCTGACAAATACCCATAACATACAAGTTAAAAAATATATAAAAAAATTATGATTATCCTGCCATGTTAGCTAACACTGTTGTCACTTCACCCTCACTACTACAAAAATTCACAGGTCTAGTTGCTCCTGTGGGCCATGTTAAGACTAGTCAGTTTCCTTTTCAAAGGTGAGAATCAAATCTTGTATGTAGTACCTGTGAAGTAAACACCTTAACCTCTATATCAACCCCCAACTCCCTGACAAATGATGAATCTCTGAGGGCACAAATACTTGTGTATGAGAAAAATGAAATAATCTGATGTGTTAATTTAAGAAATTAATAATAATTTTAAATATGCAATAGTAAAACTGAAGCAACATTGCATAATGGACACATGGGAGCATATTACTTCACACTACAAGTGCTTTCCAAGAAGGTGGTGCTACTACTGGGGGGGTTAATAAATATGAAACATGACATTTCTGGTCCACTTGAATCACTTTTCAACTGCAGCCTTCAGTAAGGTCTTGTGCCCAAGGAATGGAAGATAGTTGCAGTCATTCCCTCACACAAAGCAGGTCCAACCACTGATATGGGTAACTATAGGCCTATATGGCATTTGTCCACAGACTTCTGGTGAAAATAGTCACTGTCATAGTTAGACATTCCTGGTCAACAAATGATAAATAATAAGGGCCTAACATTATCACAAATTTCAATTCAGCAATGTTACAGCTGACAAATACCCATAACATACAACTTAAAAGTTAAAAAAAAAAAACATGCATGATTATCCTGCCATGTTAGCTAACACTGTTGCTACTTCACCCTCACCACTATAAAAATTCACAGGTAACTCTAGGCTAGTTGCTCCTGTGGGCCATTTTAAGACTAGTCAGTTTCCTTTTCAAAGGTGAGAATAAAATCCTGTACGTAGTACTTGTGAAGTAAATACCTTAACCACTATATCAACCCCCAACTCCATGACAAATGATGACTCTCTGAGGGCACAAATACTTGTGTATGAAAAAAATGAAATAATCTGATGTGTTCATTTAAGAAATTAGTAATAATTTTAAATATGCAATAGTAAAACTGTCAATTCCAAAACTCCTTCATCTTCCTCTCTTAAAACCCTCTTTTGCGCGGTTTTGCGAGTTTTTGAGCATAGCGCAACAGCGGGCAGCACCGCCTAATTGGGTTTAAACTATTCCTGGCTCCACAAAGTCTGCTCTTCACTTTTTCCCTAAGAACTGCTCTATCTCTCAATTTAAACACCATATTCTCATTCTAAGGCCCTTCACTGGTCCAATTAAGTAATCATACAAGTTAGCACTATTAAACCATAAGCACTACTTACTCTTATAATCTCTACAATTACCCTGTCCTCTATTGGTCCGTCTTAAATTCAGTTTCCCTATTACTCTAGCATGTCCAAAGGTCAGTCAATGGTTTCCTCTCCAGTCCAGCTGGTGAATCTGGGAATTTTGAGGCAATGTTACAACTGTCTCATGTACACGGACAACCCTCTCCTCCTCCAAACAGGTTCAAATATATGTGAGAGATGCAACTATTTAGCCAAACTGGAGGCTGAGCTCTCTCAACTCAAAACTGGTGTAACCAGTCAGGAGGAGAAGGTAACCTCACACAACACAATTCCAGTATCACATAGTCCCACCACATCAGCGAACCAAACACATAAATACACAAAACATACTGAGGCTCTAAATAAAAATCTACCTAAGCAACAGAGACCTCCAAAGCAGACATCCAAGCAAACGCTACCTCAAAACAAAACACACACAACACATAACCCACAAAGTCAGTGTGCCAAGCAGCCACAGCCCTTAAGGCTGAATAACACACCTGATACTCTTGTTATAGGTGACTCTATTGTCAGACACACTGACGTCCCGCTCACCAGGCTGAATAAAGAGAAGGTCACAGTGAGCTGCCTGTCGGGCGCTAGGATCCGCCACATAACGCATAAGCACTCAGGTCACTCCAAAGCAAATACAAATATGACTCAGTCATTGTACATGCTGGTGTGAATGACCTGAGACGTACCTCCCTGGACTACATGAAAAGAGACATAGAGGAGCTCTCTGATCATGTAGCCCAGGCTGGTATGACCCTGACCTTGAGCAGCATCTTACCCTCACCTAGAATGATGCCACAGTACAAAGACAAAATGATCGATTTTAACAATTGGCTAAAATTTTGGTGTCATTCAAAGGGGATCCAGTGTCTGTCAGCCTGGGATGACATGCTCGACAAGCCCCGTTGCTTCACTAGGGACGGCTTGCACCTGTCACCACTGGGCTTTCGGATATTGGCAAAGGCTCTTGCCACCCCCATAGTGCCTTTTTAGGCAAGGCTCAAAAGTCAAACCCACCCCCATAGACAGCACAAGGAACAAGAAACTAAGGGTAATGCTGCTAAACGCCAGAAGTCTTAACCTCAAGATGCACGCACTCGAAGCTCTCCTCAGTATGGAGAACATCGATATCTGTGCAGTGACAGAAACCTGGTTCAAGGCTCCAGAGAGCACCCCAGCACTACCAGGCTATACCTCATATCATGCTTTTCAGCCCCAAAACCCGGACCGAACCACAAAAGGAGGGAGAGTTTCCATATTTATCAAGGATATCCACACCTCCAGGTTAGTGGCATTGCACGGTATCGGAGACCATCCATGTGCAACTAACAGTGGGCAAGACTGCTTTTCAGTTTATAGCATCCTACAGACCACCCTCTCAAAGTCAGGAATCCCATTCGGCTTTCCTGAAAACATTGGAGAACATGAAGATCTCTCCGAACACCATTATATTGGGCGACTTCAACTACCCAAACATTGACTGGAAGCACTACTCAAGCCCCAGCACCTTAGCCCAAAGATTCCTGGAAATTATAAACTCAAATGCTATGGAACAACTAGTCACCACTCCCACAAGAGGGACAACATACTAGACCTGATCATTACCAACATGGGGACTCTATGCTCCACACCAGAAGTATATCCCTCATTGGTAAGATCAGACCATAAATTAATCTCACTGGATGTCCACATCCCGACCCCACCCCCAGCCCAGAAAACCACAGTGAAAAACTTCTCAAAAGCGAACTTCTCACTTCTCAAAACCGAAGTGGAATCCTTCAAGGCCCCAGGGCCAGTGGAAACTACAGCCCAAACTGCAGAATCCTATATAAATGCATTCAACGGACATCTCCAGGAATGCATGGATCATGCTATCCCAAACAAAACCAAGACCCAATCATCCAAAGGCAGGCGTCCAGTCTGGTGGACCCCTGCCATAAATAAACTGTACAACAGAAGGAGGAAGCTACTACATGATAGAGCAAAATCCCTAACAGTGAAGGCATCTCTGATCAGTACTAGCAAAAAATTACAATCCCTCATAAAATCCTCCAAGGCCATCTTCGAGAGAAAAATTGCACAGGACACCAAAGACAATCATAAGGCTTTTTTCAGTTATGTTAGAAACCTGGGATGCAACTCCCAGACTTGTTCTGAGTTGATTCTAAACGACAAAAAATACACTGAACCCGCAGACATCGCCAATATCCTGGCAGACAGGTTCAGTGCAAACTTCTCCACCCCCTCCCCCCCAAAAGAGCAAATATCTATCCCGGCAGAGGGCTGCCTCCCAAACATCTCAGATGCTCAGGTGAAGGCTACCCTCTCCAAAGCAAAAAACCCTGCTTCCATGGGACCAGATGGTGTCCCAGGTTGCGTCCTACATGAACTACAAGAGGAACTAATCCCTCAAATAAAACAGCTATACAATCTCAGCCTCACTACAGGATATGTGCCCACAGAATGGCGTACAGCAGCAGTGGTCCCACTCCACAAAGGTGGAGCATCTACGGACCCTGGAAACTATCGCCCCATAAGCCTGACTAGCTTAGTCTGCAAAGCTATGGAGAGGATCATCATGGAGCTCATAAACAAAGACATTGGGGACCTACAGACACTAGATCCTACCCAGTTCGGCTTTGTCAAGGGCAGATCCTGCCTTTTGAACCTGGTTGACTTCTTTGAAACAGTCACCAAAGCCATAGATGAAGGGAAGGTAGTCCACACAGCCTATCTGGACCTTGCAAAGGCATTTGACACAATACCTCACTCGGGCATCATAGATAAGCTATCCAGCTTAAATATAAACCCCTATGTCACAAGATGGGTCGCAAACTGGCTCAAAGACAGAACCCACAGAGTGAGAGTTGCTGGAGCCATGTCAGACTCAAAACCAGTCACAAGTGGCGTCCCACAGGGTTCTGTCCTGGGACCACTCTTGTTCGGTATATACTTTTCCGAGGTACAGGCAAACGTGGGAGGACTATGGCTGCATGGTTTAAAGCTAAATGCCAAAAAATGTATAGTCATACCCTTTGGCAAAAACAATGTGCCCACAAATTACCACATAGGCGGAAACCCATTAAGTACAGAGAAAGTTATTAGGGACCTGGGGACCCAAGTTGATAGCAATTTCTCCTTTGAAAACCACATTGCCAAAGTGGTTAGAAAGACCTTCTACATAGCCCACCTCATCACGAAGGGTTTCACATCTAGATCAAGAGAGGTAATCGTGCCCCTTTATTCATCCCTCATCAGGCCCATCATAGAATACAATGCCCCTTTTGGGATGTACCTTACCCGACACCTGCAGCAATTAGAAAGACCCCAAAAGTATCTCACCAAGAGGATCAAGGGTCTCAAACAGATGACATATACTGCTCGGTTAAAAAAACTCCAGCTCTACTCAGTTGCATACCGCCTACTTCGAGGCGATCTATGCCTGACATACAAAGCTATGTCAAATCCAGAATTAATGGACATGCTCCACCTCAGTAAATCTAAATCCCTTAGAGCCACACGCTGAGGGACTTGAACCTCAGCACAGAAATAAATAGAACTTGCTGGAGGGACAGGTTCATAACCCAGAGGCTCCCTTCGCTCTGGAATAGAATTCCAGTTCATGTGAGGCAGAGCACCTCACTGAATCTCTTCAAGAAGAATCTCGATAAGTGGATGGAGGATCATAGGTTTGTCCCAGGGATTACTCCCGTGTCACTATTAGACAGAGGCACAGTAAACTAAACCTTAAAAAGGGCACAGTATACTCAAATCAAGGGGTGGCGTAAGCCATACAGAATCGGGCTAGGCTTATAATTGCCCCAGGGCAGATAGCCTAGTATGAACCTATGAACCTATGAACCTATGAAACATTGTATAATGGACAAGTGGGAGCATATTACTTCACACTACAAGTGCTTTGCAAGAAGGTGGTGCTACTACGGGGGGGGGGGGGATGTTAATAAATATCATGAAACATGACCTTTCTGGTCCACTTGAATCACTTTTAAACTGCAGCCTTCAGTCAGGTCTTGTGCCCAAGGAATGGAAGATGGCTGCAGTCATTCCCCCACACAAAGCAGTTCCAACCACTGATATGGGTAACTATAGGCCTATAAATCTTACCAGCCTTATATGCAAATCCATAGAAAGAGTCATTGTGGACATGATAAATGGGGACATGGGTAACCTGCAAATGCTGGACCCATTACAGTTTGGCTTTGTTAAAAGAAAGTCATGCCTTTTAATCTGGTGGACTTTTTTGAGAGGGACACCAAACCAGACTGTGCAGACAGCTTACCATGACCTGGCCAAGGTGTTTGATATAATACCTCACTCAGGCATTATAGACAAGCTCACTTATTTAGGTATGAACCCTTTTGTCACCCACTGGATACCCAGCTGGCTCACTGATAGGATCTAGGAGGTCAAAATAGGTGAGGCCACCTCCACCAAGAAGCCAGTCACTAGCCGAGTCTCCCATGGCTCAGTATTGGGCCTGTTGCTTTTGGCATCTATTTCTCTGAAATGAAAGCAAATGCTGAAGGTTTATGACTGATTATGTTTGCAGATGATTGCAAGTTTGGGGTTATCATCAACTCCTCTACAGATACTAGCATTCTTCAAGAAGGTCTATCTCTGACTAACAGATGTTGTTAAAGCTATGGTCTTAAAGTCAATGCATTATTGCACCCTTTGGAATGTCAATCATCCTAGTTAATTATCATGTTGATAATACACCCATAAGATTCAACCCAATGGTCAGGGATCTGGATACACACATGGATAGTATCCTTACCTTTGGCTACCACATGGCCACAGTGGTGAGGAAATCCTTTTATGATGCACAACTTACAAGTAAGGGCATGACATCTAGGCAGAAAGAGGTCATGATCCCACTGTACTCCACACTTATCAGACCAATCATAGAGTACAGTGTTCCCTTTGGTATGTACCTGAGCATGCATATGGCAAATAGAGTGACCTCAAATGTTCCTTATCAAAAGAATACAAGGCATAACAAATTTGCTTTATGCAGAGCACCTTAAAGCCCTTTCCTTCTACTCAGTCTCCTATAGATTGCTGAGGGTTGATCTATGCTTGGCTTACAAGTCATTCATAAACCCCACACTTATAAAACTTATATGTAATTGTAAGTCTAAAAACACCAGAAATACAAGGGCTAGGGACCTGAATTTTATCTGACTTAAACAGAACATGCTGGAGAGACAGATATGTGTCTCAGAGACTGACCCTCCTATGGAACAGGCTTCCCATCTATGCAAAACTGAGTTCATCTATTATCCAGTTTAAGTACAACCTAGACAGGTGGATGGGGAACAGGAAATTTACATTGGGCCTGGCACCCATGTCCCTTATGGACAGAGGAATCTTATAAGTTCCTGTCCATCAATATCCTATTTGGATACAGGATATCATTATTCTTTCGGGAAAACTTGGCTAGGCTTAGAAAGGTCCCCCGGGTTGTTAGCCTAGTAACAATCTATGAATCCATGAATCTATGAAAAAAGCCTGTGAAACATTTTTCATTAAAGAACAAACTATAAAATCATGTTAAATAATGAATTAACACTTTTTTATTCAATTTACAATATCATGAGAATCAGTACGTTTATATTGCAGTATACCACGTTAGAAGAAAAGTCTTGTGAAAATCAGTTGAAAATGTATAATTATCCCTTACATCATGCCATAGTTTTACTAACAATAATATGAATACTTTTTCTGA
>NC_056726.1:1718258658-1718277729 GCF_019279795.1 Protopterus annectens
ACTTCACTGAACACAGTCACTAGGTACTATGAGATGGACTTGATATATAGGTCTTCATTTGGGGCCAAAGTGATCATACTTATGTTCCTATGAGGAAGACCATTCACAAAAAGGTTATGGGCTATGTAGACATTGGTTTAAAAAGTCCATTGAACATGTGGGAGAAACAGACAAATGTAGGTTTTGTAAAACAAAACTGGAAACAGTTGCACACCTCGTTGCTAGTTGCAACATACTAATGGCAGAAGGACTATATACTGAAAGGCCTAATAATGTGGTGAGACTGTTGCAATGGGGATTGTGCAAACATTATGGTACTGAAGTGGCTGAAAAACACTAGAAATACGAGCCACAAAGCATCACAGAAAATGACAAAGTCTATCACATGGGATCACCCATTACCAATACTTCAAAAGACAGATGCTAGAAAACCAGATATAGTGGTCCAGGAAAAGAAGACAAAAGTAGCATTGATCACTGAAATTGCCACACCCAGTGATTACAGTGTTCTGCATACAGAGAGACACAGTCATAAAATATCAGGATTTGCAAGCAGAAATTAGAGCAATGTGGAAGAAAGATACCAATGTAGTTCCAATAGTAGTAGGAGCAACAGATCTTATAAACAATAGTCTGCAATCCTATTTAAATATGCTACTAATACATGTAACTCTATACGAGCTGCAGAAGGAGTCACTACTGGGCACATTGCAGGTGTTGCAAAGAGCACTTTTGGCTGACACCAAAGATTGAAACAATACTAATTTCATGAACTTTAATCATACTTTGACTTAGGAATGGGGTCCATTCCTGTCATGGTATTAGGAACCCAAAAGACTTGGAGAAATTAAAAAATGTTAACTTTGGATTCTGTCCTGCTGTTATCAAGGGATGACATAGTCAAACCAGATATGAATATTCTGTAATTAACATAATGATAGATCTGGATCAACAGGTCCACCCTTAACATATCTGCTCTACTTCTCCCTCCATAATTAGAGGTTTGAATGACATTCCATACTGGTTTAATTTCAAATTCCATATATTATTTATGTCAAGAATGAAAATATAATGTCACTACTTCAGTAATATTATAGATACAAATTTTAGAATAGCTCATTTAGCTAGCAGCCTGTTCAGTTCTAATAAAACAACCTGACCACTATGACTGCTAGTCTATAAAAAATCCACAGGCTTTAATGTAGAGGAAAAAGGTAAGCACTTTCACAGTGGACCCACCTCATCTTCAGACCATAAAAATACAACAAAAAGCAAAACAAGTTATATAAAGAAATTTAAAATCTAATACAACTAATAGTAAACTGCAAATGATGCTACATTATAATTAGTCAACAAATCAAATCCAAAACTCAGAAAAAAATATTAAAACACCCATTTAACTAATAACTAGTTGACAAACAAATACCAGTATACACCTACTTGTGTACATAAAGTCTCATTCACTTCAATGTTTCAGGGAACGGGACTTCAACACAGGTTTTAAAGAAACTTGTCAATTTAATCCTGGTTGAATATATACTTGTAACTACAAGATCCACTTTAACTCACTTCTTTCTGTTGAATTCTTTAGCTCCCCCACCCTTCAAACTTTGAAACAGTAAACTAGCACTAAAACCCCTGTGCAGGTCCTCTGATCTGGCTCCCCATCAATTCAAAGTTGAGGAGGAAAAAATGGTCTTCTCAAAGTTGAAGGCCAAAAATGTATTAGGTAAAAGCTCTAAATAAGCTGCTTGCTAGAAATATAACAGTTAAATGACACACACACACACACACACACACACACACACACACACACACACACACACACACACACACACACACACACTGAGTGCTTTAACACTTCAGCCGCGACCATAAATGTAGCACCAAAATTGATTTATAAAACCACGCTATCCTTGAAGCTTCATAAAGTGATGCAAGTACTGCACTTCTGCACCATCGACACCTGTCAATTGCACCCCCTAATAACCTATGAATGTGGTAGCCACCCCCTTCGCCTCGCCCTAGTTATGGCTGTGAAACATTTGATCATTACTATAGGCTTTAAGATACCAGTAGATACCATTTTATAAAGGGCATTTGTTTTCCTAAAAAAATACTTGATAATAGCTTTTCATAGTTATTATCAGAAGAATGGATATTGTGGATCCAGCATCTAGTTACATGTCTAGTTTAACTTCTAGTACCTTATGAGTAACCCACATGTCTCTGGAGTAATATGTTACCAGATTGTGTATTTTCAGGCAATACGTCTTCTGAATTTCTCATGTACCAAAAGCTGTAGGATGAAGCTTAGTGATGCTCACCTGGATATGACCTTTATATGCTGCAGCAGTCTTATGTGTATTTTTTTACATTTTGCCTCTACCCACCTCTTCTGTACATTTTACCAGCATAATCTTCTTTATGAAACTTTGTACATTTCTTTAAACATGAAGACATTCTGATAATTTTAGATATCACATAACAAAATCACAGTGGGGCCAGCTCTGTGGAACGAGAGATAAAGCCCTTATTACGACACAGGTGACCGAAGTTTGAATAACTGCTCAGGTACTTGTAGGACCTGGCTAACAAGAAAGATACCCAGACAGTTCCAATAGTAGTAGGAGCAACAGGTCTTATAAAAAAGAATTTACAATTGTATTTGGATATGTTACCAATACATGTAACTCCATATGAACTGCAGAAGGAGTCATTACTGGGCACATTGCAGGTGCTGCGAAGAGCACTACTGGCCGACATCAAAAATTGAAACAATACTAATTTCATGAACTTTAATCATACTTTGACTTAGGAATGTGGTCCATTCCTGTCATGGTATTAGAAACCCAAAAGACTTGGAGAAATTAAAAAGGCAGTAACCAAGGGAACTGAGTGTGCAGAGCTGCAGTTCCCCTTAGGAGTCAGGAATGGCTGACCTCACTGAAGGGGATGCTTTCAAGGGGAAAGGGTACACCACCTTACCAGGACCACCATGCTGGGCAACTACCTATCATCTGACTCTTGCTAGGGAACAAAGGCTGATTGGGAATAGGCTATAAGGCTCTCATGTCTTCCATATCTGCCAGAATGAATGGGCCTTTTGGATTCCAGTAGTGGAGCCATGGAGCAAAGTCCTGAAGAGAGAAAAAATCCAAAGGATATCTTGTAGCAGTGTCATTGGCTGTCAAGTCTAATTTCATCTCTAATCTTTCATGCATGCAATTATTTTGCATACAGCACTCTAACATGCCTTTCAATGTCACAGTCAGTCCATCGTGATCAAGGCAATGTAATGTACTCCTCCACTAGTTGATGGGACAGTTTAATAAAAAAGCCCCCCCCCCCACACACACATGGTGAGCGATAGTCTAGCTAATACCATGAAGGAGACTATCCCCGGGATTCATGAAGCTTGGCGCAAGGACGGTATTAGCCTTGCGCCAAGCGTCCTCCTTACAGATGGTGCAGCAGCGCCATATGAATATATCTGAGGGCGTGCCGCCGCACCCTCGACGTGCACAGGAAATGTGTGTGAGTGTAGGGGGCGTGTTTAAGTGCTCTATGGAGGCTTAAACATGCCCCCACAGTTGCACAACCTACTATGCTTACTATTAGAGCCCACCGCTAATAGTAAGCAATTAAGTCAGTGTCCATGGATACTGAAATGTATGCTAAGCATATAAGAGTGTCCATGAACACTGAAATAAAATCAAAGTAGTAAACACACAAGCACGTAGTGAAATGTTGAGCCCCGCCCCTAGAACTATCACAATTAGGTTCCCCCGTGTCCCTATTTTACATTTGTATTGGTTCATTACTGAAAGTGTAAGCGAAGTGCAGTGTGTTTGCTCGTTGCTGCCCCCTGCTTAGCATAGCTTACACATCAAAATAATCCAAATAAAAAAAACCATGCAGATTCAATGTTAACATCAATAGTGTAGTGGTTAGAGCATCTGCCTAACAAACAAGCATTCATGGTTCGAGTTCCACTATAACACATATCATTTTCCATGTGGAATGTATATATGAACATACTTATACATCATTTTGCTGTATAACCTACATAATAACATATAAATGTGAACTGGAGTACCACATGAAATATTTAACTAATGTCATTCAATCAAAGCGGTAGTGTCATAATGAATAAGGCATTAGTAAGCAGGTGTAAGCACAAATAAGCAGTAGCAAACATATATAAGTACCAGTAAGCAAGTCTGAGTGCATTTGCATGGGTGTAAGCAGTACCCAGCATAGGAAATATATATAATTATGTAGATGTATGTGCATGTGTATATACAGATATATAAAAAATATATATAAGAATGAACATCGTAACAATAAAGCATACAAAAAGAATGAGAAGGGAATCAACAGCAACTCCAGTATTATTTAGTGCCATCAGTGTATGTCATACCCAGCTGGGCAGGGGTGAGCAAAGCACTGCTGCTCACACCACAGTCAGGATACTACCAGTGGGAGTAACATTGTTGATCTGCTAAGTCTACATTACAAACAATCACAGGGTAGTCCCTCGTGAGACTACCCAAAAATTGCTAGGGTGGTTGCTCCTCTGACTATTACATAAGCAAGGGCAGGTATGTTCAAGGACTAAATGGTGGGAGAGCCTGATGATACATGGGTTGGGACAACATACGTGTAGGGTCCCTAATGCTGAGGAGAGGGCAATGTGTGGGGGTGTGTCATGGCTGTGATAGCAACCGGAGACTGGATGGTTTGCATGTATGTCGAACTCGGGTAGGGTGGAGGAACCATGGGTATGAAGTTATGGATCCAGGATTGTCAGGGTTGGATGGCCTGGTTCTAATTGGACCACCTCGTGGAGGTCAGTGAGTTCGTTATAAGTATATATGCATACACACATGCATACACACATGCATACATCTATATGTAGAAGTACATTCCCTGTAACACATTTATTCCTTTTGCAGACATAAATAACATGAAAGTGCCCCTACAACCCTCGACAGTAGATAGAATAATAGGTTGTGCATAAGAGGGAAGGGACGAATCTGCAAAAATGCAGAAGTATGTACATTGTCCGAAGTCAGTGCTGTTCTAAAAAAATCAAATGTGAGGACTTTCTCACACATGGAATCATTCCTGTGATCTGCCTGCTATGGCAATGCCAATCACTAAACCGGTCCTATTTGTAATATAATGTCGACAGACTCATACATTATTAGCTCTCATGTGTAACATGTGCGTTACCACATAGTCATAGTTATTAATTTATTGTAGTGTCTTGTTAACGGTAGTAACAATGTAATGAAGTATAGAGTCTAATCTTGAAATAAAGACATGTGTGTACCAGGTGGAACTACCCAAAAATTGTGAATAGTGTCCTATTGGTCACTCATTTCACCAATGTGTGTGGACTAAACTTTTGGGATGTCTGAGGATATGTGGAGTGAATCAACCCATGGGATGGGTTAACAGGAGTAGGGAGTGGTCAATGTGTAGTGGTGTGGATACACCGTGTATCCAACTGGAGAATGGATAACTGCTGTGTCAGTGAAATGTTGGGGTGAGTGTTTGGGGAACTAGGATCCATGGGTATATGGGTATATATGCAAATGAAGCAGCACAGCAATAGTGTAGTGGTTAGAGCATCCACCTAATGAACAGACATTGCCATTCCGAATCCCATTGCAGCACATACCATTTTCCATTGGCAATCTGTATATGAACATATTTTGACATCTGTCTGCTGTATAACCTGCATAATAAAAATTAAAAGTGAACTGGAGCGAAGTGTCAGTGTCATAATGAATAAGGCACTAGTAAGCAGGTTTAAGCATAAATAAGCAGTAGTAAGCATATATAAGCACCAGTAAGCGTGTGTTTAAGTACATTTACATGGGGGTATGCATTGCCTTACAGATATATATATATATATATATATATATATATATAGTTATATATATATATATATATATATATATATATATATATATATATATATATATATATATATATATGTGTGTGTGTGTGTGTGTGTGTGTGTGTGTGTGTCTGTGTGTGTAGATATACACAGATATACAGCTATGATAGGAAACAGCACACAAGAATGACATATGTTCACAGGCTATGCCAATGGAAGTGAGGAGCCCAAGCAAGAAACATGTAACACGTAGCATGACCCCCCCCTCCCCAGCCAGACAGAGGAAACGTGCACATAAACCAAAAAACAATGTAAATAGTCCACTGCTCCCCAGACCACAGGCAGGATACAACCAGGGGGGGCAGAGTGCACCCATGAAATCTACTCTTGGGACAGATAGGAACGTCCCTTGCGGGATGCCTCAAAAATTGACATATAACCAAAGAAAGCCGATACAATGACCATTCTGGCTGGGGTGTGTACATACCCGGAATACAAGGGCGGGAAAGCCTGATGACCCATGGGTCGAGACAACGTACGACATGGGTCCCATGAAGTGGAGAATGGGCAGCGTGTAGTTGTGTGTTCAGACCTAACCTGCACCCAGAGTAAGGATGGGTGCAGTAGAGGAGGTGCAGGTGGGGGAACTATGGGTAGCTAGTTATGGGTCTAGGTGTACAGGTGTTGGCTGATGTGGGTCTATACAGACAGCCCCACGGATGTGAGCAAAAGTGTTTATTGGGCAGAAGCGTCACCCAATGAGCAGCCATACCCGCTACGAGTCCCACTGCAGCAAAGTGTTATCTACATGGCAGAGAATGGAATAACCAGATGTAGATGTATATATGTCGAGGAATGTGTGTGCATATCTACCCATAGCTACATGGAGATATACCTCTCCCTCTCAGTAGTACAAATGTATACATACAGAGACAGAATACATATACATACCCACATATAGATATATACATATGCAGACACCCATACCCCCATTTGTTGTTAGATATACATAGACAGCAATATATAAATATATACATGTATGCATTCATATACAGATATATCTGTATATAGTAATGTCGATATATATATATATATATATATGTGTGTGTGTGTGTGTGTGTGTGTGTGTGTGTGTAAATATACACATGTAAATAGCTAGGATATTATACAGCAGTTACGAATTTCATATGTTCACATGCCGTGCAAATGGGGGTGAGGAGTCCAATCAACAAACGTGTAACACGTAGCATCAACCACCCCCACCTAGACAGGTGTAACATACAAACACATGATACAAGTAAACACACCACTGCTTCCCAGACGACAGGCAGGATACTACCAGTGGGAGAGACCTGCCAGGTGTAATCTTGAAACAAAGACATTAATGTCCCTTGTGGGGCACCCCAAAAATTACTGATCATTGGAGTCAGTCCCTGTAATGATTCATCAAACCAGGCTGTAGATGTACATGGACCATTAGGTTGTGCAAGCCTGATAACCCATGGGTCGACACAACGTATGACATGGGTCTTGACACGTGGAGAGTGGGCAGTGTGTAGTGGTGTGGTTGGACCCCACCTGCACCCATAGTAAGGATGAGTGCTATAGAGGAGGGGCAGTTGGGTGAACTATGGGTATGCAATTATGGGTCTAGGTGTGCAGGTGTTGGCTGGTGCAGTTGTATTAGGACCGCCTTGGGGATGTAAGTAATATTCCGAAATGGGCAGAGCTTATGACCATACCTCTCAACCCCTAAGATCAAAACCACCGGACTAAACATAAACCACTGGGGGAACAAATAGGGACAGAAAGCACATATTTCACTTACAACCTTAGAAAGCTGATAGAATAATAGGTATTCATTAGCATGACTCGACTGAAGGATGTGGGGTCCTAAACCCAATTACTTGTCTGTATTTAATGGTGTCAGTTCCCAGGTATTTGCCAGACAGGTGCAGATTGTAAGAGGAACACACCAATAGTATGAAGCAAACTCTGGACAGGCCATAGATTCTGTACAGTCGACCGGCATGCTTACGCCTAATGGACAGCCATTCCCGATATGGGTCCCATCGCAGCACAGTCTAGTTTAAATGGTGGCTAAGTATGGTATGACCATATGTGTCATTGCATAACCCACTACACAACACCTATGAACACATGGTCACAACACCCCACTGTAGGCATGTAAGCTGATGTAATAGGCATCACAAGGTATTATTGTAGTCCTCTCCCCCATCCAGGGGTGTGAGTGTCAGATGCAAACACCAAATGCAGTGCATTTGCAAGTGTGGGAGCAAGCGGATGTAAGCCCGTTTGGCTGCCAGTATGCGAGTATCACACTGGTGAAGCAATGCAGAGGCTAAATGAGTGTAAGAATCTGTAACCAGAGGTTAGCATTGTTTAGCACCGCGCAAACCCTCGCACACCCGCTCACAACTGCTTTAAAGTGCCTTAATCACTCTGTACCCAATAGCTCGTGTTCTGGCCAGCAACAAAATAAACAGCCTCTGCAAGGCTAGAACTCAGGACCCTGTACATCACAGTAGTTAACCACTATGCCATTATAGCAATACATATAAAGGAGGTACCAGCAAACTAATCCTCACCACAGGGAAATCAAATCAAACATGTGAACTGAATCTATGTACAGTGTAATGTTCTATAACCTGCCACAGACCATAAATATATGAACTGGAGTACTGCACTAAACATAGAGTTGAGGTGTCACTGTAATAAGTTATGAAGTCCCCAGGACTCCATACAGTTTATGTACACATGAATGACGGATACCAGACACATATATTACCTGTAATGAATAAGATATAGCTTAGCCTTTTTGAAACCGGCCAATTACAGAAAAGTGCGGGAATCTTGCCCTACTTAAACTGAAGAGGCAGGAATATGGCTCATAACTTGTTGCAGCATCCCCCTGCAGGCAGAATGGCTGGATTGGGAGAAGACACTCACTTTAGAGCACAGCGCTGGGGCGTCCAGGAGTCCAAATTCATGGTATGGCTCCTGGTAAAGCACCATGACAGGAGACTACTGCAGGGCCAGTACCAGGGCTCGCAGTACAAAATGGAGGCTTGGGACAGTCTCGCCCATGACCTCACTAGTGCCACGGGTATCCCCCAGACTGGTGAGCAGGTCAGGCACCACCATGCAGACCTGAAGCGGCGGAGGGGGGATGTCCTGGAACAGTGGATCCAGGAAGCAAGGCAGATGCAGAATGCCCCAGAACTGAGTAAGTACTCCTTCTACTACATAGTTAATAATTGCCTAGCTTGTGTATACTATGGATAGGTATGGCTAAATATCACTGTACTTCTCTGACAGCTGCAGATGAGCGTGCTGCAAACCAGCAAGCCTATGATGCTAGGCTGCAAAGGATGTGTCGCGGGGTAGTTTAGTAAATAGCTTGCATGAACTGTCATAACAAATAAATGTAAGAGCCTCAGAAAGTGTTGTACCAGTATACAGATTTGTGTAATATGCTGCGAATAAAGGTGTAACCCATGCATTGCTTCTGTTTACTCTGCAGTCGTATGTTGTTGTACTGTTGCAGTTATTAAATAGTACTGTTGTAGTAAGCAGTGTTACCCATACTGTGGTATGGAGATAAAATGTGTATGAAGTGCTGCATGACAATGTTGGAAGTGCAAACAGGTCAGTCATATTAGACTAAATACATTGCAAAGCCCCACAACAATTGCCTGATAGTATAGTGTACAGTGATCTTAACTGTAATGCTTTTTTCACACACAGCAGGGTTTTGGATCCCAGGAGCGCCAGTGAGTTGTTTGCATAATCATTCCACACAACTGCACACAGTTTGTTAGAATGTTCATAGAGAAAGCTGTATGCATATATACACTTAACAATTGTACAGATTATGCTAGAATGCTCAAATAGAAAGTGGTATGCATATTCATACCCTTCAACGGTTCCAATCTTCCCAGTATGTCCTGAAAATGGCCCACATCACCTGCCTTTTGCCCTGTTCCCCTGACAAATTAGTGTGATGATCCAAGAAATGTAGGCAGCTGTAAATGGCATATAACTGATAGACTTGTACATAGTCAGAGAATGTACATGCAAACATACCTGTCATCCCAGCATCTCACCCAAAGTGTATGACAGCAGTCAGCAGTCTCAAAACATGTTGCATTACACCTGCATCTTGTCAAGCCTGTACGTAAGACACAGGTCCCATACATACTAATCTACAAACATGCCATTGTACAATATAACGCCATTGAGTAGTGTAATAATACATGTAAGGGACAGATCACTGCAGTGACTATGAATGTTATGAAAACTACAAGGATTTATTAGTTGTTAAGTGAACTCTCTCTCTCACCCCTACCATATGTGCAAAAATAACCGATTTACACAACTCATTTGGTATGTCATAATGGTATGGTATAACAAATGTAATATAAAATAAATAAAATAAATGTCTACACTCCTAACCTTTGTTGGGACATATGTCCCATTGGTTTATAAATATTTACATCTGTTACTATGCATGTGCCATGTTAAAATACTCCCATATTGGTGTCCTGTTGCCATCAATGAAACCTGCATGTTGTTGTAATGGCCACTGTTTACCCATATATGCATGTGTTCTGCCTGCTCTGCAACTATTTTATATCTGGTGCCCTGGGTAATGGGAATACCTATGCATGCTGTTATAACTAATTGTGAATGCTGTTGACTATTACTAACCCATATCTGCCTTAAACATGCTACAACATAGCTCGTATGGGAAGGTCGGTCCCAGCGGACCCACCTGTCCCACCTCAGCTGGCCATGGCACCAGGCACCAGCACATCTGGGCGCCAAGCCTGGGACTCCTTGTCCATTGGCTCTGCATGACCTTTGGGTTGAACCACCACAGAGGATGGGGGCTCAGCCCCTCTGGGAGTGGGAGCGGACAGGAACCTGTCACTGGTGGTACAGTCTAGGCCGTGGTGCATAGGGAGCTCATCAGGGAGATTCGAGACCACCTATGTCAGCTTGAGGCCTACACAGCCCCCAGCACAGCCACCTTTTGGGCTAAGAAGGTGCAGTGGTGACTGCCCATGGCTGGGGACCTCAGTCTCACTGTATCCATTTGTGGGCTCATGGGTTTGCGACTTCCAAACACCCCTCCCCATCCAGGGTGTCCCCCCCCACATGTGTCATATATCACCCCTGTACGCATCTTGTTTGTCTTGTCTGTCATCCTACCCAACCTATCCTCCCTGATCATACCTACTCTCCTACCCTAACATCCCACTCTCACCTAAAAGTAAAAGAAAAAAGGGCAATCTGTTCCTGCAGAAAAAGCACGCCCCATACATAGCTGTCCATTTCGTACACATGTCCACTGGACACATCTAAACATTTCTAATTTGCATCACAACATACTATTGTTGTCCTCACCCCTCTCTCAGGGTTGTGAGTGTCCAAATGTACTGCCAAATTTATTGCATATGCACAGCCGTTGCTGTAGAAGAAATGGACAGCTATGGACCTTCCCTACACCCTTCCTGCACATCCCTAGCTACCTTGCCTACTGTCTTTCCCTCTTTGTGCCCCTTTTTCACCACTTTCCTATCACCCCTTTTTTCTTTTCTTTTAAAGAAATTAGCATGGGGGTAAGTGGGAGTACGCACTTTTAAGCAGCAGTGAACGGGTTACAGCCTGTGTGAATGGGAGTAAGCATTGCCTATACAGGTTAAGCTATCAAGAAGATAACTGAGTGTAAGGAACTGTAACCAAAAGTAACCACTGCTTACCGTCATGCAAACCCGCGCAAACCCGCTCACAACTGCTTAAAAGTACCTTAATCACTCAGTATAAAATGGCCCTTGTTCTGTCCAGCAAAAAAATAAACAGCCTCTGCAAGGCACAAAACCAGGACCCTGCACACCACAACCAATGTGATTTACCACTTAGCCATGGCAGATATACAGACATTGGATGTTATCACAAACATAACATCCAGCAGAGTCATTCAACAGTATAGGAAATGTATTCCATTATGTAGATGTATGTGTGTGTTTATGTCCAGATATATATACATACATAGATATAGATATATACAGATATATCAAGAACATACCATGTGACAACAAAGCAGTACAAAAGAATGAAAAGGGAAATACCAGCAACTCCTGTATTATGTAGTGGTGTTGTCCTATGTAATATCAAGACTCCCTCAGACAGACGTGTCATTAATACACGCAAACATTTGTACATTGCCCAAATGCATTACTTTGAGTATTTCATTTACATTAACAAAACAGTTCCTGTCCAATCATTATGTGAGAACAGTACTCTTGCAAGGTGCTGTGTGCAACATCATCATCATTAAAAAGTTAAATGAGGTAACCATAGAGGGACCGGTAGTGTCGTGTGTACAGTGGGGTCGTCCGCATCACGTGTACCTGGAACCTTTAGGAGTCATGTGCATACCAGGATCATGTGCCTGAGAGAAGGCTGAGGACAACAGTAGTATGTTGTGATGCAAATGAAAAAGGTTACATGTGTCCAGTGGACACGTGTGTGAAATGGACAGCTACGTATGGGGCAAAAGTTGTTCTGGGAACAGATTGGCCTTTTGTTTCCGTGTTTGTAAGGTGAAAGTGGGATGTTGGGGAAGGAGAGTAGGTATGCTCATGGAGGATAGGTTGGGTAGGATGACAAACAAGACAGCATACAGGGGCGGTATACGCCACATGTGGGGGGATACACCTTGGATGGGGAGGGGTGTTTGGCAGTCACAAGCCCATGAGCCCCCAAATGGAAACAGTGGGACAGAGGTCCCCACCCATGGGCAGCCACCACTGCACCTTCACAGCTGCAAAGGTGGCTGTACTGGGGGCTGACTAGGAGGGGCAGGCTCACCCTCTAAATGTGACACTCTGCTCTCTAGCTGGTGTAGCTGGCCTTGAAACCCCTTATTGAGCCCCCTACGCACCACAGCCTGGACTGTACGATGGCTGACAAGTTCCTGTCTGGACCTGCTCCCAGGGGGGGCAAGCCCCATCCTCAGTGGTGATTCCACCAGAAGGTGGTGCAGAGCCAACAGAGGTGGACATCCAAGGCTGGTCCCCAGACGTGCTGGTGCCCGGTGCCATGGCCAGCTGGGGAGAGGTGGTTCTGCTGTTTACCAAACACCAAATCCAGGTTCCACTCACAGCGACTGTCATGGGCAAACACCAACATGATGTTCCTAGATATTGTACTGTGCTTCCATGCAATTGGCTATGGGAATGTCACCACAGCTGTTCCACATGCAATCAGCTAGAGGAGGACTGCAACAGGTGCAGAGGCCATCACCTAATCATGACCAACACTTACAAAACACAAGCTGCTGCTGAGCAGGTGTGCATCTCCGCATCCACCAGAGAGTGTGTGTGAGGGACAGACAGAGGCAAAGTACATCAGATAAGGGCTGGGAGACTAAAACCTAAGCATCGTCTGTTACACTCCTACCAGTACAGGGGTTCAAACCCCTGAGTGACTAGCCATTATTCTTACAAGTGCATGCAGTTACTCCATGTGACACATAGCTCACATGTTGGTGTGCTGTAAGAACATATATGTGTGCTGGTGAGTGACATCTGCAACAGAGATATAGTAGACATACATTAAGTGTAGCACACATGGCTGTCCACATGAACAGATGTCATTGTCAATACAACCACACTCTCTAAGAAACTCAGACACATTGGCACACTTTGGCAGGCTCACAAATACACTTCCTAACTACTTAGTTTGCCACACTACAGTAATGCACAGGTATTACATGCACCACAGGGGTTATCCTGAGGTTCTATGGGCTTGGGCATGTGAATGTGTCTGACATCAGTCAGTATACCAATGGGAGTTATACTGGGTGTAACTGTGGTTGGGAACATCATACCCCACATGCAGACACAAGGTGCCAGTACTGACATGCATGTGTGCATTGCGTTGTGGGTGTGTAGTGGTTGGCTGTGCAAGATGGCTGTACAAGGCTGGGTGAGGGGTAATCCTTGGCATCAGGCCACCTGACAATGGTCTGTAGTGTGGTTCAGGGGTGTAGTGTCTGCAATGTCCCACATAGATGGGTATTGTATTAACTGTCCTGTCATCCTGGTTATCATTGTGTGTGGCCATTGCTTTGAAATACATGCCATGTATGTTTTTGATAGTCCTTGACATGGACATTGCCTGGGATGTGCATGTCCCACATTAATGTACTGTGACATGTTTAAGTGTACCTGGTTTGCCTGGCATATGTTGTGTACACAGACTGCTATCTTCAGATGTACCAGTCCTGGCCTGGTGTGGCAGGACCTGCTAATAGACAGCAGGTTGATCCTGCACCTGCATTGATAGCTTGATACAGGTATTCTCTGGTGTCAGTGGCATCTGTCCATACAGGTCATATGTGTAAGGCATTGTATGTCTTTGTGGATCAAATTTGATGGCATCACATATGTTGCAGGCATCCAGTGGGGAACATAGTGAAGGTGCATTGTCCGCAATTATGTGCCTATTGTACTGGTGGACAGGGTGCCATGCCCTCTGCAGCCGACTGCATTCACACCATGCCTACTATCTGTCAACAATGTGCAGGGTACTAGCAACATAGCGGGATTTTCTAGGCAAGTGTGTTTGTGCATGACACATGGGTTCAGACCGTATTCTGGGTAATAGTAGGGTAGGGTTGCTTACGTTGTTCACCAGGCCTTTTGCCAGATGTAGGGGTATGGCTTGCCAACACAGTCTCTTGGCTGACTGAAATCTGTAATCCTTGTGAGGTGGACATTGTGACATATAATATGGCCACCATATAGGAAAACTACAAAACCCACTCCTCAACATGTCCAGTGGTTAGACACTCACAGCTACCTCCACACAGGCTCTGACTGTCAAACACACACACACACACACACACACACACACACACACACACACACACACACACACACACACACACACCTGCCATGTCTTGGAATAGAACTCCTACCTAACTAGTTTACCACACTACAGCATTACATAGTTATAGCACACACTACAGAGATTACTGGGCTACCCCACCCCAAAGGTGTATTACACAAGGAATGACATCAGCAGGGATACCAAAGTAGGGCATTTCAAGTTTCCTGCAAGTGAGTTGCCCAAAATGCATTGCTCACAAAACAGACAGTGAAACACGCACAACAGACATGTGTGGGTGCAGAACCCATGACCATTATCTATATCACACTACTGCATGGAGATGTTATAGGATGCACCACGAGGATTACTAGGGAACTAGCTCTCCAGAGGTGTACTTGACAAGGAATGACATCAGCAGGATCAACAATGTAGGCCACTGTAAATGTTCTGCGAGTGAGTAGGCTATAATACATTGCTCCATACCCAGACATTGAAACACACAGAAAACATACATAACTGTCATGGTTGTGGATAGAACCCTACCACAGTTCTAAATCACACTCCAGCAGTACGCAGATACCCGACGCGCTACAGAGATTACTGGGTTACAGTAGTCCCAGAGGTGTATTTCTAGGTGGGTGACATCAGCACCCTTGCCAAAATTGAGTATGTGAATTGTAAGGAGTGTGCATACTCTAAAAAGCATTGTTCCCTTCTCAGACAGACACATACACACACACACAGTTGGCAAGTCTGGGATTAGAACACTTACCAAACTAGTTTATCGTACTACAACATTGCGCAGTTACAGGACATGCTACAAAAATTACTGGGATACAGAAGTCCCAGAGGTGTATTTCTAGGTGGTTGACATCATCACCCTTGCCAAAATTGAGTATGTAAATTGTAAGGAGTGTGCATACTCTAAAAAACATTGTTCCCTTTGCAACAGACACACACACAGTTGGCAAGTCTGGGATTAGAACACCTACCAAACTAGTTTATCACACTACAGCATCATGCAGTTACAGGACACACTACAGAGATTACTGAGTTACAGCACTCCCAGAGGTGTATTTCTAAGTGAGTGACATCAGCACCCTTGCCAAAGTTGAGTATGTGAGTGGTAAGGAGTGTACATACTCTAAAAACCATTGTTCCCTTCTCAGGCAGACAAACACACAGTTGGCAAGTCTGAGATTAGAACACCTACCAAACTTTATCACACTACAGCATTACACTGTTACAGTATGCACTACAGAGATTACTGGGTTACAGCAGTCCCAGAGGTGTATTTCTAGGTGGGTGACATCAGCAAGATTGCCAAAGAAGGGCATTTCAAGTGTACTGCGAGTTGTACATATCTTTTACCTGTGTTTACCCACTGCTTACTGTCACAAAAACACATTTACACTCACGTAAACATGTCTTATTCAGTCCTAAATAACATTATCAACAACCCTTGCAGGTCTTGAACTCTGGACCATGCACACCAAGGTCACTGGACTTACCACTAAGCCATCTGGGTTGTATACATGTTTTATGGTTTTTATAATACACATTTTACTACAGGTATTCCACAGAACTGAAAACTAATGAGACAGTCACTTTGTGTACATATGTACAGTACCCTTGAATGTACTGTACTCTGTGAAACAACATAGACAAGTCTACATATGTACAACTGTTATAACTAAATACTAAATACATATATGCACTTACGGGATGTGTACACACACACACACACACACACACACACACACACACACACACATATATATATATATATATATATATATATATATATATATATATATATATATGCATATACACAGACACAGCTATAGCCATATATATAAACATGTCTGAACACCCTTTGTGACACAGAAGGGTTCCAAAGGAATTGCCATGTACACAAAACAGAGGCAACTCTTGTTTTATAACATTTAAATCTTAATCAGTTCACCAGAGAAGGGATGGTTGCTGTGTATGTGGAGTTTGGGGTGGAGAATGATAGCTAAGGAAAAATACCCCGGGGATTGTGGAGTTTGGGTGGGGGAATGATGGGTATGGACATACACCCCAGGGACCACATCTGTGTCACTGCTCGACAGTGGCACAGGAAAATAACATACCCAAAAGTAGTCGTTCTTGACTGTCTATTCTTTTCTATTCCTAACTATGTAATAATTTGTAGACTCCACTCACCGCAGATGACTACCATGGTGTGCAGCATGTTACAAGAAATAACACATGTGTATGCCTGTCTACAGGGTAGTCACACACACACACACACACACACACACACACACACACACACACACACACACACACTTGCCAGTATTGTGCTTACAAGTCTTGCCTGTGTAAAGGTGACTAGTAGAGTGGTATGCAGTTGGGGTATGCGCAACAGAACCCATACAATTACAGTTACTCTGATTCTGCTTCTGAGCTGGGTGACATCACAGGACTGATTACTTGCAGTAGGGAGGGGAGAAAAGGGTGGTTTAGCAGATGACAAGAATAAAGGCCAGTGCAAAAGGTGGTTTCTCTTTGGAAAGCAGTAAACCCCACTGTCATGACAGGATGCAGACACAAACACACAACCACACTAAGCCATTTGCTGACAAACACACACACACACACACACACACACACACACACACACACACACACACACACACACACACACACACACACACAAAGTTGCCAGTGGTGGTATTAGAACTCCTGCCTATCGACATATCAGTATTACAGTGCTACACAGTTACAAGATGCAACACAGAGATCACACATTTCAAGGCAGTCAGAATGCCCTTCTAAGATTGAGGACATCAACAGGGATGGATACTGACAGTTAAGATGTACATAGCTATAAACCTGTGTGTTTAAAGAAGGAGTCCATTACAACCTGTATGCACAAACAAGACACATCATCTGCGGGTAAGACATAGGTAAGTCTGAGATGTATAGTTGTAGCACAACAAGCCCTGAACTGGAGTATGCCCATCTGTGGAATGGACAACTACTATTGCTATACAGGGTTACAGTGGTCATGCTCATACACATAGAATCACAGGACTTGTTTGGATGCATTGACTCCAATTACACAAGGTCACAGTGGCCATGCTCATACACTTAGTAGCACAGGGCCATTTGGGATGCACTATGACTACAACTACACAAGGTTATACTGGGCATGCCCGTATACTTAGAAACAAAGGGCTTGTTTGGATACACTGACTCAAATTACACAAGGTGGCAGTGGGTATGCTCATACACTTAGTAGCACAGGGCTGTTTGGGATGCACTCTGATTGTAACCACAGAAGGCCTCAGTGCGCATGCTCATACACTTACATGTACAGAATACGTTGTAATAGACTCCTATTGTAAACACACAGGTTTACAGCTATGTACATTTTAACTGTCAATATATATGCACATCATACAGGTTTACTACCAGATACCTGAATGTGGCCCGTAAATTATATATCTGCATCTGTGCTGTGTGATACACATGCATACATGTGCATGAAGTACTGCCATATATATGTGAAGTATACACAATCATGCATGTGTGGAAGTGACAGACAATAGGTTAACTGGGACACACAGGTGGATGCTAACTACAGCATGTGTCACACAAATTGCTGCCCTGAAAGGCATACATTGATATCAGGTTGTGGACAGTGGCATTATACTTGGAACAGTGGCATGTGCAAGCGTAATATGTGAGCCCCATTGTCTAATGGTACTGAGGTGCAGGTGTCAAGATGACCTCTCCTGGCTGTGTTAGTAGTTGTCATTATTAGCAGGACCGCTCCACTAAGCATATTTGACATTGATCATCTACACAATGTCTGCTGCTGTCCATCACCTTAGATGTAGCATTTGATACCAAGCACAATACTGCCACTCGCAATTATGTCATGGTACGAGTGGCAACTGCTTGACCAAAACAATGAGCCAATGTCCTGCTGTAGTTATGATGTTGTCCAGTGTCTGTCATTCTGGGATGTCATGACTGAAAGAAGACAAGCCTTTGTCACAGAGCACATGCATCCATGATTCAAGGGAGTGTGGATAATACCTAGGTTGCATTTACCCATATAGTGGCATTCCAAGGCAAAAGTCCTAAACACAGAAGTAACACCCTGACACCTACAAGACAATTGCATTGGATTTTCTTTTTATTTTTCCTTAAACCCAAGGGTTTTCCTTTAAAAAAATTGGGTT